>NW_015090831.1:451196-497830 GCF_001431845.1 Calidris pugnax | reverse complement strand
TTTTTTTCTTGTTGTTACAGATATTTTAATGGAACCCCTGTAACACTTGAAAAATGAAGAGTAAGAAAGGGAGAGGTGTTTTTACAAGGACTTATTCCAAACCTAGGAAGATTTATAGCTACTTGAGAAATATCTAGAGGAGAAGCCAGGTGTCCCTGTGACATGGGAAAAGAGATTGATCAACTGAGAAGAAGAAAAACTAAAAATTGAAATAAAACCAGCTAAAGACTGAGCTGGAGGTTGTGGGTAGCAAGGAAGGAGTTAAGGCTGGGTAACATCTCAGTGGTTAATGAATGATTAACTTGTAATGAGTGGCAATGTTGGCATTAAAGAGGCAGAGCTGAGTGATCCCAGGATTTGGACTGCTAGGTGTGTGCGTGGTCTCACGTGCTCTAATACTGCATTTCATATCTTCAGGACCAGTAAGAATCTATCAATCTAGAATTGGATTTCCATCAATAGCTGGAGTGACACAGGAGAAGGATCTGGTTTTTGATTGTGGTACCTTGAGGCACAACCATGATGTGGTTGTTGAAAGGGGGGAACCCCACAAATACAGAGGTACTGTGAGAATACAGGAGGAAAGTTATGACAGATGAGTCCTTCATGTGTAGCAGATAAAAAAAAGACACAATTCCAAGCTATTTAAGTTCATGGGTTATTGCAATACATGGAGTTCTTAAAATCTTAGAGGGAAGAATTTGTAATTATTGACAAATAATTGCAAACTAAGTGCATAGTGATGTATTCTTTTCCAATGTTCAACAGAACCAGACATCCAGAAGTTTCATTCAAAATCTTGAGAGCTTTTAAAAGATTATTTTTTTTTAAGTACTTCCTTGAATTCACAATTTGCTTTCAGAATGAGCTATCTCCATTTAAATGAACCGTAAATGCAGCTGTATTTTCTATTTAAATCTTCAAGAGGTAAGAAAATACAAATCCAGACTTAAGGTATCTCATCCTGAATGGCAGCCTAAAGGCAACTTTAAAAGTTCAATTAAATGTAAATAAAATCAAATTAAATCAGATCAGAAGTAGAATTAAAATTTTTTTTAAAAGTTTCAAACATATTTCTATAGTGAACTTCAATTTCCTTTGTGCTTTGGCCTTGATTCAAACAGAGCATTGTCTTACAAACCCTGTGCTTTCAGTACCACCTTGTTGCTGGCTTATTGTGAAGCTGGTTTTCGGAGTGGCCTGCACAGATTGGGTCTGAGATGCTCTACAGGGAGGTGTGTGTCCATCTGATAAAGCTGGATTAGGCAATACTTTGTGTTTTATAGTCATAGATTTTGATTTGGCATCTACACATTAAAGAAGTAATGAAATGCTGAAGGCTTCTGCAGAACTATATGGAATTTACCTTGAAGAATTTCTCTCTGTTATTCCTTCATTACAGTAATATTCTAAATAATCTACATTATCAAAACCATGTTTAGATTCCAGTCTAAGTGCTTTGGAGCAATCACAGGAAGGCTGAAATACTGATCTCTGAAGGCTGCAATTGGGTTCTCTACCTTCAGGAGCTTTTTAATTCCCAAAAAAAAGTCCAGTTTGCCCCGTGTTCCCACATAGGCTCTCCTGAACATTTTAGATTGACTTTTTTCAGGTAATATTTTATATTGCTAAATGGATGAGAATCCCACGTTTCACAAGGCATTCAAAAGTAATTTATTTTGTCTTGTGTTCTCCAAAGAGATTGAGGGACTGTGGGTGAATACACAGATTTAGGGTACTGGTTAGGAACAAATGAAGGAATAAGCACAATAAATTTCTAATACAATCATTTGCATTTAATTGGAACACCATGTCATGATTTTTGTGGCATGTTTGAAGTTCAGAATATGGTTGTGGGTAGCCCAGATTTTGGAAAAGACCACGCTGCTTGAGGTTTTTGGTCTAAAGGGTTACAAATATTGCAGACGTTTCCTTCATCGCTGAGAAAACCTTTAGAATTGGTTCTTGGGCAGCGTAAATAGGAAGGCAGTGTGCCTGTTTACACTCGTGTGCATCATAGCTATTTTGGGGCCGTGTTAATTGCTCCCAATCTTTATTTATAGAAGTTATATTAATTCCTGAAATAAGAAAGCCTGTATTTGCATTTCTGTAACAGCCTGATGCTGCTTAAGCTGGTGATGCTTGTGTTTCCGATGAAGTCCGAGGTGCTGCTCTGTAGGCTGGAAGGAAGGACAAGGATTTTAAAATCAGAATGTCCCTGATGTTCATAAACCTCTTTTTGAAAATTTTCATGCATGTCTAATTTATTTATGTTTGGGGAAAGCTGGTGCCCTTACAAGAGCAGTGAGAGGCACAGGACAGGACCCTGATTTCTCAGAATTTCGTTCCTCGTTACGGGAAGAGGAAAAGGTTGGATTCATGTATTTTTTTCCTTCTTTCTGATGAATTTAGGTAATTCTCAGGAGCTGGAGAATTTTAGACCTGAAGGAAATGACTAACAATTTTTTTTTACAGCCACAGGAAAAGTGTTGAATAGCTATTTCATGCAAGTGATACGTTTTAGTTTCTGTTTAGTTACTGTCTGGTCTTTGGTGGCTTGAATTGGTGGGGATGGGAGCACCGAGGTGTTTCTGGTGCTCTCCTCAGAGCTGCTCCCCATCACACTCACAGGTTGAGGGATGCTTTTATTTGGCTCAGCTGCTGCTCCTGGTGAAGGAGCACGAGGGGATTGGAGATGGATTGTGGTTTGGGGAGTTTCTGCTGCAGAATTTTCCCTGGTATTTTTCTAAAGTATATCTGGAATAGCTGTCCTTCTGCTGGAACCACCAGCCCACAGAGACGTGAAGGTGGAGATGATGAGCTACTCTGAAATCCAGGTTAAGGTGGTGGTTTTGTGGTTTGGGGCGGTTGGGGTTTTTTAGGGGGGTGGTCTTCTTTCCTTATGAATTGCCCCCAAATACTTGCAGGCTCTACAAGTCCTGCAAGAACCTGCTTCAGACCCTTGGGGTGGGTGTTACCCTCAACTCCAGTGGTCTCCTGACCATGGCCAGAGGAGGAATCCTCTTGTTGGGCTCCAGGGTTCTTGAGCAGCAAACTCTACTACAGTATTTATAAGTCTGACTCCCTACTAATCTAGGCTTCAAGAAATACTTCAGCCCTCCTATTATTAATTATTTAGATAATGCTAAGTGTATTTTTTTTTAAGTACTTCCTTGAATTCACAATTTGCTTTCAGAATGAGCTATCTCCATTTAAATGAACCGTAAATGCAGCTGTATTTTCTATTTAAATCTTCAAGAGGTAAGAAAATACAAATCCAGACTTAAGGTATCTCATCCTGAATGGCAGCCTAAAGGCAACTTTAAAAGTTCAATTAAATGTAAATAAAATCAAATTAAATCAGATCAGAAGTAGAATTAAAATTTTTTTTAAAAGTTTCAAACATATTTCTATAGTGAACTTCAATTTCCTTTGTGCTTTGGCCTTGATTCAAACAGAGCATTGTCTTACAAACCCTGTGCTTTCAGTACCACCTTGTTGCTGGCTTATTGTGAAGCTGGTTTTCGGAGTGGCCTGCACAGATTGGGTCTGAGATGCTCTACAGGGAGGTGTGTGTCCGGCTGATAAAGCTGGATTAGGCAATACTTGGTGTTTTATAGTCATAGATTTTGATTTGGGGTAGTGAAGCTGGTTTTCGGAGTGGCCTGCACAGATTGGGTCTGAGATGCTCTACAGGGAGGTGTGTGTCCATCTGATAAAGCTGGATTAGGCAATACTTTGTGTTTTATAGTCATAGATTTTGATTTGGCATCTACACATTAAAGAAGTAATGAAATGCTGAAGGCTTCTGCAGAACTATATGGAATTTACCTTGAAGAATTTCTCTCTGTTATTCCTTCATTACAGTAATATTCTAAATAATCTACATTATCAAAACCATGTTTAGATTCCAGTCTAAGTGCTTTGGAGCAATCACAGGAAGGCTGAAATACTGATCTCTGAAGGCTGCAATTGGGTTCTCTACCTTCAGGAGCTTTTTAATTCCCAAAAAAAAGTCCAGTTTGCCCCGTGTTCCCACATAGGCTCTCCTGAACATTTTAGATTGACTTTTTTCAGGTAATATTTTATATTGCTAAATGGATGAGAATCCCACGTTTCACAAGGCATTCAAAAGTAATTTATTTTGTCTTGTGTTCTCCAAAGAGATTGAGGGACTGTGGGTGAATACACAGATTTAGGGTACTGGTTAGGAACAAATGAAGGAATAAGCACAATAAATTTCTAATACAATCATTTGCATTTAATTGGAACACCATGTCATGATTTTTGTGGCATGTTTGAAGTTCAGAATATGGTTGTGGGTAGCCCAGATTTTGGAAAAGACCACGCTGCTTGAGGTTTTTGGTCTAAAGGGTTACAAATATTGCAGACGTTTCCTTCATCGCTGAGAAAACCTTTAGAATTGGTTCTTGGGCAGCGTAAATAGGAAGGCAGTGTGCCTATATACACTCGTGTGCATCATAGCTATTTTGGGGCCGTGTTAATTGCTCCCAATCTTTATTTATAGAAGTTATATTAATTCCTGAAATAAGAAAGCCTGTATTTGCATTTCTGTAACAGCCTGATGCTGCTTAAGCTGGTGATGCTTGTGTTTCCGATGAAGTCCGAGGTGCTGCTCTGTAGGCTGGAAGGAAGGACAAGGATTTTAAAATCAGAATGTCCCTGATGTTCATAAACCTCTTTTTGAAAATTTTCATGCATGTCTAATTTATTTATGTTTGGGGAAAGCTGGTGCCCTTACAAGAGCAGTGAGAGGCACAGGACAGGACCCTGATTTCTCAGAATTTCGTTCCTCGTTACGGGAAGAGGAAAAGGTTGGATTCATGTATTTTTTTCCTTCTTTCTGATGAATTTAGGTAATTCTCAGGAGCTGGAGAATTTTAGACCTGAAGGAAATGACTAACAATTTTTTTTTACAGCCACAGGAAAAGTGTTGAATAGCTATTTCATGCAAGTGATACGTTTTAGTTTCTGTTTAGTTACTGTCTGGTCTTTGGTGGCTTGAATTGGTGGGGATGGGAGCACCGAGGTGTTTCTGGTGCTCTCCTCAGAGCTGCTCCCCATCACACTCACAGGTTGAGGGATGCTTTTATTTGGCTCAGCTGCTGCTCCTGGTGAAGGAGCCCCATCACACTCACAGGTTGAGGGATGCTTCTGGTGAAGGAACACGAGGGGATTGGAGATGGATTGTGGTTTGGGGAGTTTCTGCTGCAGAATTTTCCCTGGTATTTTTCTAAAGTATATCTGGAATAGCTGTCCTTCTGCTGGAACCACCAGCTCACAGAGATGTGAAGGTGGAGATGATGAGCTACTCTGAAATCCAGGTTAAGGTGGTGGTTTTGTGGTTTGGGGCGGTTGGGGTTTTTTAGGGGGGTGGTCTTCTTTCCTTATGAATTGCCCCCAAATACTTGCAGGCTCTACAAGTCCTGCAAGAACCTGCTTCAGACCCTTGGGGTGGGTGTTACCCTCAACTCCAGTGGTCTCCTGACCATGGCCAGAGGAGGAATCCTCTTGTTGGGCTCCAGGGTTCTTGAGCAGCAAACTCTACTACAGTATTTATAAGTCTGACTCCCTACTAATCTAGGCTTCAAGAAATACTTCAGCCCTCCTATTATTAATTATTTAGATAATGCTAAGTGTGTGTGAGGCGCAGAAAAAAGCCTCTTGTTGGCCCTACAGCATCCTGAGTGTAAAGACAAAGGGTGATTGCTGGTATGTGGTAGCTGAATCCTTCAAGTAGTGGTCTCCTGACCATGGCCAGAGGAGGAATCCTCTTGTTGGGCTCCAGGGTTCTTGAGCAGCAAACTCTACTACAGTATTTATAAGTCTGACTCCCTACTAATCTAGGCTTCAAGAAATACTTCAGCCCTCCTATTATTAATTATTTAGATAATGCTAAGTGTGTGTGAGGCGCAGAAAAAAGCCTCTTGTTGGCCCTACAGCATCCTGAGTGTAAAGACAAAGGGTGATTGCTGGTATGTGGTAGCTGAATCCTTCAAGTGTTTGAATTTCACGCTCTCCCAACGTGTGTCTCATCAAATCTCAAAGAAATACTTCAGCCCTCCTATTATTAATTATTTAGATAATGCTAAGTGTGTGTGAGGCGCAGAAAAAAGCCTCTTGTTGGCCCTACAGCATCCTGAGTGTAAAGACAAAGGGTGATTGCTGGTATGTGGTAGCTGAATCCTTCAAGTGTTTGAATTTCACGCTCTCCCAACGTGTGGCTCATCAAATCTCAAAGGACAACAAAAATGGCAGTGGCAAAAATAGAGGAGGAGGAGGAGGAACGAGGGTGTCTCAGGGCTTCTGTGTGCATGAGCGGCGATGAGATTGCTCAGTAAAACTGGAGGTGAGGGCAGCACAAACAATGCCATTAAAATGTGTTTTAGCTTTGGGTAAGGGTGCTCTGGGCCTGAGGTTTCCATCATGGACTTCATCCCACAGCCTGGAGACTCCTGTGACTGCTCTGAAAGAGTCTTTCACGTTGGGATCTCCCTTTCCACGTACCAGATCTAGTGTTTTCCAGTTCACTTGTTCCACTTACACCTCCAGCGTGCCAGATACATTGATTAAATCCAGTAATCTAGCCCTAATATATGATGATTTATTTGTTTAGAAGCTTTAGTTGTAACTTAGACATTAAAAAGTTTTCCTTTTCCACAGCCAGCTGCTAATTACAGGGAATTATAAGCAATACAAGGCTGCCCTCTGCTGTGCACTTTGAGCATAACAAGCAATAAGTTTGCGTAACTGCTGTCTCTATAAATGTTTAATTTTCTGCACGTGTTTCTATGCTGTTTTGTAGTAACATGACTGTTTATACACCTAAATGGGCAATTCTGCTTTAATTATAAGATAATTCAGCTAAAGGTCTGTATAATACTCTTCCTTTTTGCCCATTTTTCTTTGCTAACGTATCAATGATGGACTTTTTTTTTTATTTTAAATGATCTGTTATTAGTGCAAGAAAGTATTGCTATCCCCATGAATATTTTTTTGTTGTTAATTCACAAACAATTTCTTTTGTCTCTTTTCTTATAAGCTGCTTTTTCATCCCATTCTTGGTATAACTAGTAATTTCTTTTGCCTGTGTTTTTTTTCCCCTCTCTACAAGCACGCCTTTCATATAATGATTGAGGTAAGATGCATTGATGTTTGTTCATGATTATGGAACTTTTCTGTGGCCATGTAAGAAGTTATTTTGGTATGAGTTAACGTTATGTTTTTTTTAATTTTAATTTTGGACTAGAAATTTGTAAGCATGCGGGGTTTAAAAATACAGATTTAATCTGCTGTTCCAGAGCTTTCTCAAAACGTGTAGTTTCTCAGGTTGTTGAGTTGAAACACAACAGGCGTAGTCAGGCTGGGGTTCTTCATCTACAGACTGGTTTGGGTGGTCTTCCAACTGGTGCAGCACCCTGTAGAGGGGTGGTGGGGCTCTGCTGGAGCAGCCTCTGTGGGATGGCCAGGAACCACCTCTGTCCAGTCCCTGGGTGTCTCTTGTCTTCTCCCACCTGTGACACATCTCTGACCGTTTGGGGTGTGTGGTCTTCGTGGTGTCGTGGGTTTTGTGTCGCTCAAGAGCTTGGAAAAAGTCTCTCCTTGGACTTTGCATTGTATTTTTACTTGTATGAAATTACTGATACTTCACGTCAACCTACAAGGAACTGAAAACTGCTAATTCAGAAACTTGGTCGTTATTGCAAGGCTTTTAAACCAGATATGGAGGAAGTCAGAATTTGAGTTGAAATATGAATGCTCCATTTCCGTTGTCTCTATAGGTCTCTAATTAATAGCTGAAATGTCTCGTAAATGCAATTTAGAAGAAAACAGAATGGTGCCATTTAAATATTTCCCTGAAAATCTTGCATCTGTAAAGGGTTATCAGAGTTCCTCTGTCTCTGTTATTACTGATTTGCTTCAAATGACGTGGTCTCAGTTAGGGAAGAAGCTGAAGTGTCCTGTCTGCAAGTAACTACTTTGCAAACATCTTCCCCAAAGGAGTATAAACAAGGTACAATAAAATAAAGGTGAAAAAGAGAAAAATTGTCCAGTGGGAGGTGTCCCTCCCCAGGGCAGGGGGTTGGAACGAGATGATCTTTAAGGTCCCTTCCAACCCAAACCACTCTATGATTTTTTTTTATTTACAAGAAATGTAGTTCGATACAAATCATAGAGTCAAATTGAGAATAATGACAAAATGTAAAAACTCTGCCACCTTTTCCTGTGTTTGGATCTTAACCTTAGAGAGCATCTGGTTGCAAATGAACTAGAAGGGGAGGAAACAGCCAAGATAAATCACTTGAGTCTTTCAATGAGGACTTGTCAACTGTAGTCACAATATGAGCTGTGGAATAACTGTAACCAAGCGGAAATACGGCTCCGGGTAACAAAGCAAACTCTGGAAGTTTGAGGCCATGTTTATATTTTGGAGTCAGGAAAGAGAAAAGTGTCTCCGTACAGCCCTGTTTTGATAATTAGTCCTTTTTTTCCCCCGTTGTTGTACGTGATGAATCCCCTGATTTCAGTCCTCGTAGGAGAGACGGGGCTGGAGATAAACTGAGGGACTGTGCTGGGGCAGGTCTTTAAACAATCTGTTCCCTTGGTCATATTTTTAATGGATTTGGTAGTTTCACGTTTGTTAAGCTTCTCTCTGATCTCGAGAACCTTCTAGATGACACTTGAGGAAATCTATTTCTGGAAGTTCCCATTCTTTAATGACCATTTTCCCTCTGTTCTTTTCCCGGCACGACCCGTACGTGCTACCTGACAACTCCCAGCCATAAAAACCAGACCCAAAAAAAGCTGAATACTCAGAAAACCAGCCTGATTTTAAAATAATAATTCAAAATAAAATAATAAAATGTTTAATATATTCATCAGTGACCTGGACGAGGGGACGGAGTGTATCCTCAGCAAGTTTGCTGATGATACCAAACTGGGAGGGGTGGCTGACACCCCGGAGGGCTGTGCTGCCATCCAGCGAGACTTGGACAGGCTGGAGGGCTGGGCAAGGAAGAACCTCATGAGGTTCAACAGGGAAAAGTGTAGGGTCCTGCACCTGGGGAAGAAGAATGTCAGGCACCAATACAGGTTAGGGGTGGACCCGCTAGAGGCAACTACTGAAGAGAAAGATCTAGGGGTCCTGGTGGACAGTAAAATGACAATGAGTAAACAGTGTGCTCTTGCGGCCAGGAAGGCCAATGGTATCTTGGGTTGCATAGGGAAGAGTGTAGCGAGAGGACGAGGGGCAACGGGCACAAGTTGGAACATAAGAGGTTCCACTCAAATATGAGGAGAAACTTCTTCACGGTGAGGGTGACAGAGCCCTGGAACAGGCTGCCCAGGGAGGGTGTGGAGTCCCCTTCTTTGGAGATTTTCAAGACCCGCCTGGATGCTCCTGAGTAACATGCTCTAGCTCTGGGCAATCCTGCTTCAGCAGGGGAGTGGGACTAGATGATCTCTATGGTCCCTTCCAACTCTAAAAAATTCAGTGAAATTCAGCGAAATAGAAGCATTCTGGCAATCCTAAAAATTCAGTGAAATTCAGTGAAATGGAAGCATTCTGGCAATGCAGCCTTTTGCCTTGATTTGCTGCGGGGTCAAACAAGCACCGGGATCATTCCCAGGGAAAGGAGGGGGAAAACTCAGGAATGGGAAATTGTGCCCTTATATTTTAAGAGCTGCAGCAAGCTGTTAGACCACTATATCCACATTATATCTGCACTCACGTTGTATCCTCATCCTCGGTGCCACAGAGATGATTTTTAAAAAGCCATACAGAAAATAATTATCTCTGTGACACGTTCAATATTTTTGCTTAGAAGTAGAGCAAATTGAAAATACCGTCGAGGTATTTTTATTTCTGTATAAAAATAGTACCTGTAGTTTTAGAGTAAATGGCCCTTGATTTTAAGAAAGTTGTTTGGGGGGGGGTGAAAAAAAATCAGAAAAAAACCTGGAAAACTCTTCTTTTTAGTGATGTTAACAGAAGGCAATTCTACTTTCCGTTTTAAATCGGGATTTGTTTTGATTTGGGTGTGTGGGTGTGTGTGTTGCTGCTTCATAAGAAGGCCGGAAGTTTTGACTTCAGAGAAGTGTTTGAGCACGAAAGGGAAATGTGCAGGGAACCACAGGGGGCTGTTCGAGAAGGCAGTGGGGAAATATTATGAAATGCCACGATTTTCTAGGAAATGTGAAATTGGAGAATGTGCAAAGTGTTGTGGGCTAATAGGAAAGTAAGAAGTGTGAATTTTCACTGGCCGGTTTTTACTGAGAAGCCTCTGCTTTCTCTCGTGGCAGAAGCTGTAATTCTTTTCATCAAAGCCTTGAGGAGCATTAAGTGGTCATTTGTTTGGTGGTGGAGAAAAAATTCGTATAAAATTCAGCTTTTTTGGGTGGAGGGTGTGGGAAGGAAAGGGAGTTGTAGCCATTAAATCAAGGTGAGATTTGCATTTCCTTGCCACAAATTATTCTCTTAATTCAGGCAAGTCACTTGGGTTCACAACTTCACAAACTCTGCCTGATGTTAAATCCCAGATGCTCAGGGTGCTCAGGGTTCCAAAAAATATCAGGGCTTTTTTTGCAAGTTCAGGTAGGATTTGGGGAGTAAATTTGGGCATCTTGTTTCTAGTTTCACTTGTAACTATTACAAAGGGAGGGCAGTGATTGCCCTGATTTCCCTGGAGAGCTTTGGCATCCAACAAAAGGCAACAGGAGGGAAAGGTATCTCCTCAACTTCATTTTTGCCCAGTTTAAACCCAGAAATTTTGATGTAACAGCTTTAGGCATCAATTGCTGTCACAGTGGTGAAAGGATTTCCTACTTTCTCAAAGATAGTTGTTGTTTTGTGTCTCTAATTTCAGTTTCAAACTTTGTTTCCTTTTCCAGTTATTAATTTGTGGAATTGGTTTACAGTTTCTTTAAATTGCTATAAATCTGCTTCTCTTTGAAACTTGCTCTTTTTGAGGGATGTATTTGTTGTTTAATAAGAAAAAGGTTATTTACTCCTGTGCTTAAACTACTCAAACTTTGTGTTGGAGACAGAAGCACTTGTCTCCTTTCTCAGAGCAGTAAAGCAGACTGAAAACCACAATTGTTCAGAAAACGTGTCTTTACCATGCACAAGATATTTATGTTTCGAACTGAAGTGCTCAAACTCTTAATAATTGAGTACTTTTGTTTGTTTTGTAAAAGCAACCAGTGGTTTTCATTCTTTCTCTTTAAAACACCATCATAGCTCTGCCTGGGGAAAAATAGAGAAACCAAACGTGTGTTTTGAACAGTAAATTTTAGGGTTTGGGGTTTTTTTTATTTTATTTATTTTATTCTCAGTGTGGGTATCATTTACAAGCAATACCTGCCTTTCATTTCTATGTTTCTTTTTCATATGTAATATTGAGACTTGTGGCACAGTTTTGTGGTCTCCATGGACTTGGAACACTCTGTCCAGTTCTGGGCTCCCCAGTTCCAGAAGGACAGGGAGCTGCTGGAGAGGGGACAGCAGAGGCTACAGAGATGATGAGGGGCCTGGAGCATCTCTCTGCTGAGGAAAGGCTGAGGGACTTGGGGCTTTTTAGTCTGGAGAAGAGAAGGCTGAGGGGGGATCTGATCAAGGCCTATAAATACTTCAAGGGTGGGTGTCAGGAGGATGGGGCCAGGCTTTTGTTAGTGGTGCCCAGGGACAGGACAAGAGGGAACGGGCACAAACTTGACCATAGGAAGTTCCACCTAAACCTGAGGAGGAACTTCTTTGCTGTGAGGGTGGCAGAGCCCTGGCAGAGGCTGCCCAGGGAGGTGGTGGAGTCTCCTTCTCTGGAGACATTCAAAACCCACCTGGACACATTCCTGTGGGACCTGCTCTGGGTGGACCTGCTCTGGCAGGGGGTTGGAGGAGATGATCTCCAGAGGTCCCTTCCAACCCCATGTCATTCTGTTGATTCATTCTGCGTGACCTGCAGTGCCATTAAAAGCAGTCTTTCACCCTCATCCCTTCAGTGATCCAGCTGCTTGAAGAGGTCCCTGCCAACCCCATAGCATTCTGTTGATTCATTCTGTGTGACCTGCAGTGCCATTAAAGCAGCCTTTCACCCTCGTCCCCTTGGTGATCCAGCTGCTTGTCCCCACCCTCTTGTCATTGGTAATTTGGACTGAGGAACAAACTGTGGTTTAAAGTGATTTGGGGTGGTGTGGAAGGAAGGTGGAGCTTATGTCATGGCGAGACTATGTAATTTGGACTGAGGAACAAACTGTGGTTTAAAGTGATTTGGGGTGGTGTGGAAGGAAGGTGGAGCTTATGTCATGGCGAGACTATTGGTAGTTCCACTTGGGGACCACTACATGCCAGAACTTACTAATTTTACTTCAGAAAAGGGAGGATCAGGCAGAAGAGATGGTGTCTCTCTGGTTCTGAGCAGACTATTGGTAGTTCCACTTGGGGACCACTACATGTCAGAACTTACTTATTTTACTTCAGAAAAGGGGGATCAGGCAGAAGTTCTGAGCACAGGGTAATGCTCTTTGGTGCAGAGGCATTTGTTTGTGGTAGGAAAGAAGCTTAAATACGTGCATTCCTAAATGCTGGAAAACTTCCCAACTTGGGCTCTCAGATTTGAAAAGGAATTGTTGAGGTTCCCCTCATTGAAGCACAGATATTGCGAGATGTGACCAGATAATATCTTAAATTGAATTCCAGTTGTGTTTTGGAGGTACAGTCACATCTCAGTGTCACCTTGGGAAGCTACATGAGCAAAAGGTGGGAGCAGTAGAAGGTTGCAGGTTCCTCACCCGACCATTCCTATGACTTGGAGGGGTGGAGATGATGGTGTTTGGTTTCCTCTACCAAATGTCTGCTCTGTGTGTGTGGTTCTGTGGTTTCTGGATGAAAAAAATGTTCATTATGTCACAGAAGACCTTGTAGTGGCGTGACCTGCCCAGGTCCTGGTTTGTGACCTTACACCCCCAGTGAGCAGTGGAGCTGTGCTGGTGTGGGCTTGATGGCTTCTGAGAAGTTCAACCAGTGGGTGGGGAACTGCAGAGTGAGGGGCTTCCCAGCAGCTCTGCCCAGTTGCTGGTGTAGGTGTCTTCTCCTTCCCACCTGGTGGCCATGGGGATGGAGACTTAGTCAAGTGGAAGGGATCTTTGTGGAAAAGTCAACAAGTAAAGCTTGATGATCTTTATTCCTTCATTTCTGCTGCGCTTCTACACTGGTTAGAGAGACCTACACTGCAACTGGTGTCACGCTGTCACCTGCACATCAATTCCCAGCATGTTCTACAACCTCATTTTTCTTTTCTGTGGAGAAGGGTCACTGTTGTGTTTCTGGGCTGTCTGGGGGGAATTGGTTGCAGGGGGGTTGGAGGTTTGATACCGAGTCTCTTTTGGTTTCTAAGCCTTTATTTCTAGTGCTGTCATCAGAGATAGCACGTATAACAACAAAATTAATGCTTTTACCTTGATTTCAGGATCCTGGGCCACCACCACCTTCCCCGTTGATGGGTCTGAAGCCGTTGCAGTTGCTGGAGATCAAAGCCCGGGGGAGATTCGGGTGTGTGTGGAAAGCTCAGCTACTCAACGAGTACGTCGCCGTCAAAATCTTCCCCATTCAGGTAAGTGCAAGTTCTGAGTGTCCTCTGTGTCACTCATGATGTCACAACGTTCAACCAGCTCGTCCTGGTCACAAGAGCAGGCTTTTCTTTCAGAGAAATCTCAAAATATACTGTAAATCTAGACAGCTCAGAGAAATTCTTAAATGCAGGAAATGCCTTGAGCTGAGAGATGTGCAGGTAGAGGTTTCTTGACTTCAAATATATATTTTAATGCAGCAAATGTATTATTGAAACATCAACTCTGTGATACCTCTATCTGTTTCTAGTCCTAAAAACACACGATCGGCGTAGTTTTAAGCAGCTCTTGCCCATCTCTCATCAGTTGAGAAGAATTTGTTAATATTTTTCAAACTAAATTGTACTTGGAAGGAACATCCTGAAATGCAAACCCATAAGATGATTGTTCCAATTAAATATGCCTCAGTTAAGTGAAATAATACTTACTTCTCAGCAAGTTCCTTCTGAGAGCCATGTTTCAGAAGGGCCAGTACTCACAATTTGGAGATGCAGTTTAGTTAAAGAACATGAAGGGATGAGAGGCTGCAGTAGCAGGATCCATCTCACGTTGATTCAAAAGCCCCACCTCTCCTTGAGGTGAAGAAATGTCCTTCTGTTTGCTAATTATTAACTGAGTGTTGAGCTGCTGAATAAATGTATCTCTGGGTCCTCACTCTGCTAGACATGGCAGGGATTCAGGCGGGTTTCAGCCCTCAGCACAGCAAATTAAATTTTTTGTTCATTAATTTTAATGAAGGAAAACCTATTTCTAATTCTTTACGGGGTTCTTGTCGATTAATAAAATATGAGAATTGAGCCATGCTCTTAAGACTAAAGGAATTGTCCCGATTTGCAGCCTCCAGTCCCAGTCGACAGCTCTGTGTTCGCACGGATCCTGTCTGTGAGAGCTGATGTTGTTTTCAACAGCTGATGTTTGTTTACAACAAATGAAAGCTTTTTGGACAATTTTCCGCTCTATGTGAATACGTGAAATGTGAAAGACAGGCTTTCCTGGTTTTTTATATGTTAAGTCAGCAGTTTGGTGCACAAATATTGTTATTAGGCTAAACATTTGTAACGTGAAAACTATCAGCTTCATGAAGTTAATAATATACACTTGGGCTTAGGGCATCCTCTATTGCCAAAAAACTCCATTTCTACTCATTTTGAGAGTTCGTTTACTGTGCATTTGTAAATGAGAGGAGGAAAAGTACCTGTTATTCTGCTTCCCTTTTCTTTGCAGGACAAGCAGTCGTGGCAGAACGAGTATGAGATCTACAGCTTACCCGGGATGAAGCACGACAACATCCTGCAGTTCATCGGGGCGGAGAAACGGGGCACCAGCATCGACGTCGATCTCTGGTTGATCACAGCATTTCACGAAAAGGTACTTGTTACTCCTCAATTTAGTCTCTCTTTTCCTATGGTTATGGCAGAGGAAGAACAGCCTTAGAAATTTGTCACAAAGGTGAACTTTAGACAGTTAAGAAATGAAATTTAACATGGTTTCAAGTGTATTTTTAGCTTGTTTCTTTCCGTTGGATGGGAGTTTATTTACATTTCTTTTCAGCCAGCTGAGAAAGTTGTCATCAGTCTTTACTTAATAGAGGAGTTGTTTTAGAAAACACACATTTATTCTACTTTTCTGCTTTTTAGAGTATGTGATTTTGAATATCCCCTCCCTAAATCTGCCCAGATTAAACAAACTCCATCTTTCAGTTTTCTTTTATTTTTGTTTTCCTTGTGTCTGTAAGAATGAAGTGATATAAGTATCAATTAGATTGTGACAGCCACAATAAGACAAATAAATGTCATTAAGAATGTGTTCACTGTTTTATTTTGTCCACTCAGTTTGGGCTTTTTAATACATGTAACTGTAACAAATCTAAGTATAAATTTAAATTTCAATTTAGTCACCAGTGGCAGATTTGAGGAAATCCAAACCTGTGCAATATAGATCTGTGAATACATTAAGGGTAGCTCATAGATGATATTTCTAATAATGAATGTTATAGTCTTCATTCTGGCATTTTTGTCCCACTTTTGCCTCTGCTTTAAATAATTTAGGCTAAAACTATCCAACTAGTCAACATTTTTGACAGACCTTTGTGATCAAGTAGAGACTTTCAAACTGATTTGCCTTCTGAAAGGTTATTGCCATTGTTTTGTTTATTTGGGTGGGTATTTTGTCTAAGAGTTTTTAAAACACTTGTTAGTGTTGGAAAGGTGGCTTGTTTTGGTTTTTTGGGTGGTTTTTTTTTTGTCTAAGAGTTTTTAGAACACTTGTTAGTGTTGGAAAGGTGGTGCCGGAGATGCCTGATGGAAAATAGGACTTTTTTATTTTTAAAGTGTAGCATCTACACTTTGATGGTGCTTTATTTTTGCCTTTTATTGCTTTTTGACACGGCAACGCGCCGCGGTGACATCTGACAAACCGGATAATGCACAGATCCATGGAAATGGGTGTGTAGAGAGGGGTTATGGACGTGAGTTTGAAGAGAGGAGCTTCACGTTGACTAGATTTTTCTTGTATCTCTTTATATTTATTCAGAGTTTGTGTTTCACTCTGAAACTCTGCTGTGAAACTGTTGCTGGTCCATTAAGAAAAGACTTAAGACTATGAATGAAAGGTCTTAGTGAACAGCTCAGCAGGATCCTTGAAGGTGGATCTACCCTGTGATTTCCTCTGCCTGGAAGGTTACGAATCACCCTCTGAAATCAGGGTGGTTTTATAAAGAACTTAAATATCCTAAGTCCAGCTCCCATTCCTGACACCATTAAGGCCAGTTCATTGGCCAGTGTGCACCAGTGTGGAGTCTAGTGTTGGGCTGTTTGCTTCTTGAGGTGATGTGTAGAAGCATCTTGGTTCTGTTCATGGTCTGGAGATGATGCAGAGGTTGATTTTGGGGTGTTCAAACGAGCAGCTGATGGCGCATCAATGCGTGTGATTATAGGGTCTGTCAGAAAAGAGAGGAAGGCAGAGGGGCATTGCGTGTTCTTCAGTGCTGGAGACCATCTAGAAGTTTCCTTTATGAGCAGATGACAATTAAAATGAGCTTGTAATTGTTTTTTTTTTGCTGTGCAGGGTTCATTAACAGACTTCCTGAAGGCTAACGTGGTTTCTTGGAACGAGCTGTGTCACATTGCTCAGACCATGGCTCGAGGCCTGGCCTATCTCCACGAGGACATTCCGGGCCTCAAAGATGGGCATAAACCTGCCATCTCCCACAGGTAGAGTCTGGCTGGGATATTAATTAAATTTAACTTTGAGCTAAGGGGTATGAGACATGGACAGGTAAGAGACATCCCACTAATTACTCTGTGATACCTTCCTTCTGGAATTATCAAGAGCCTCATAAGAAAAATCTGGTGATAAGCAAAAATGTGATGGTCTATAGAAGGTGGTGTGGTGATCGTGGTTAATATCAGACATTCTTCTTTTTTTTTATACAGTTAATTATTTAAGTATCCTCTCCAGTATATGAAATAATTAGTATTACAGCTATTTGAAACAACTTCTGTATATAACTTTAATACTGGATGCCTTCAGACAGAAACACGCTGTAAATGTTACATCTATTACTAAGTGTAATTGCAGTTTTTTCATGAAGTAGGTGTAGAAAACTATTCAGAGAAGTAGGGAGCTGAGAGGATAATGTAGCCACAATAAAAGACAGGCAAATAGGGTAAGAAAAGTACACATTCTGGAGAATTTGGGATTTCATGAGTGGAACGGCTCAACTGGAGGTAAATGTGGAGGGTGGGGGGGCACAGGGGGCAGGTGGGACCCTGGATGGAGCCCAGAATCTCTTGTTTCTGCAGGAAATCAAGTATCTCCTTGTTAGAAACAACCAAGGGTCATTTTCAAACTGTTTTGTTTCCTATTATTTACACAAACAGAATGTAGTTGTAATTAAACAACTCAGTAACTACAGTTTTATTCTGTTCCTATCCCACGTGCTTATAAATCTGTGTGTATTGAGAACTGAGCACAAAATGACCATTCCAGTTGCTGTCTCACGTATTTCCATAAGAACAAAGGTTTGCACGTGTACACACACCAGGTTTTATTATTCTTTTGTTGTTTAAATGAATAATTTCCATGTCTTTCATATTATATTTCAAATATATATGTATTTCATATATATCTCTCATATTATAATATTCTTTGGTATATTATATTACTTTTTTCTTTAGAACTCTATATGGTATTTCATGTTCTATATCTCTAATGATTTATTTATTTTTTCCTTACCTTGAAAGGGACATCAAAAGCAAGAACGTGCTGCTGAAAAATAACCTGACAGCTTGTATTGCTGATTTTGGCCTGGCCTTAAAGTTTGAGGCTGGGAAGTCAGCAGGGGACACGCACGGACAGGTACAGACCTCTGGTGGCAGAAACCATCCAAGAGTGAGCGGTGTGTGGATGGACATGGATGGGTTGGGTGGTATTCCTGCCTGGGATACGGCATCATCAACCCTGCTTTCAGTGACCTGGAAGGACTGGGGGAATTAGTGCTTTCTCTCAGGCTCAAAATGAAACAGTTCTTTAGATCACAGAGTCACAGAGAAATGAAACAGTTCTTTAGATCACAGAGTCAGAGAATGATCCAGGGTTGGAAGGATCATCTCCTCCAACCCCCTACCAGAGCAGGTCCACCCAGAGCAGGTCCCACAGGAACGTGTCCAGGTGGGTTTGAATGTCTCCAGAGAAGGAGACTCCACCACCTCTCTGGGCAGCCTCTGCCAGGGCTCTGCCAACCTCAAAGTGAAGAAGTTCCTCCTCAAGTTTAGGCGGAACTTCCTGTGGTCAAGTTTGTGCCCGTTCCCTCTTGTCCTGTCCCTGGGCACCACTGAAAAAAGCCTGGCCCCATCCTCCTGACACCCACCCTTGAAGTATTTATAGGTGTTGATCAGATCCCCCCTCAGCCTTCTCTTCTCCAGACTAAAAAGCCCCAAGTCCCTCAGCCTTTCTTTGTAAGAGAGATGCTCCAGGCCCCTCATCATCTCTGTAGCCTCTGCTGTCCCCTCTCCAGCAGTTCCCTGTCCTTCTGGAACTGGGGAGCCCAGACCTGGACCCAGTGCTCCAGATGGGGCCTCCCCAGGGCAGAGCAGAGGGGCAGGATGACCTCCCTCCACCTGCTGGCCACACTCTTCCTGATGCCCCCCAGGATGCCCTTGGCCCTCTTGGCCACAAGGGCCCATTGCTGCCCCATGTTCACCCTGTTGTCCACCAGGACTCCCAGGTCTTTCTCCTCAGAGCTGCTCTCCAGCAGGTCACCCCCAACCTGTCCTGGTGCAGGGGGTTACTCCTCCCCAGGTGCAGCACCCTGCACTTGTCCTTGTTGAACTTCATCGGGTTCCTCTGCCCAACTTTCCAGTCTGGCCAGTCTGGAAGACTCTCCAGAATATATTTCATGGATATATTTCATTTTAGGCAGAATTTCACAGTTTGTGGTCCAAGGGCAAAAAAAAAGTCAATACAATAAAATGATAAATTTCAGAGCACCATAGGTGTTACCAGGATCATCTTCAGGCATCTCAGAAGTTCTGATTTATTCAGATGAGATAATTTCATCATTGAATGTGGTCAAAAAGAAGGTTCAGTTTTT
This sequence comes from Calidris pugnax, assembly GCF_001431845.1. Taxonomy (NCBI): domain Eukaryota; kingdom Metazoa; phylum Chordata; class Aves; order Charadriiformes; family Scolopacidae; genus Calidris; species Calidris pugnax. The sequence goes on along the minus strand of NW_015090831.1, from coordinate 478,593 downwards.
GATGGAACAGCCAGTTTTGTGTAAGGGATTCCGGAGAACTTTCTCATTTGCACTGGGGGAGCTGGTTTTCCTCTGCTGTTTTTGTTACTGCTTCTGTCACGGGAAGAAACAGAAGCAGTTTTCCCATCTTTATGTGAAATTAATAATTCTTTTGACGTGGAAAAAATAGGAATAGTGGCCTTCCTGTAATCTGGAAGAAAACAAGGAATGGCGGTGACAAATACGTTGAATTAATATGCAAATATGTTATTTTAAAATATATTCTGGTTTTTTCTGCTTCCTAAGTATCCTTTGTAAGACCTGCTCTATCCCATTGCTTCTAATCCCTGCGATTGGATATAAGGATAGAAGACACTTCCCAGGTTTGCTCCTGAGCGAGGATAACCACGGCGATTTTTAGTCTTTGCCAAAAGATTATTGGAATCGGCCCCGGCCGGAGCAGGAATTGGGGGGGTGGAGGTTCTCAGGTGTTGAAACCCTTGTGCTGTGCTCTCTCCCCAGGTGGGTACCCGAAGGTACATGGCTCCCGAGGTCCTAGAAGGTGCTATCAACTTCCAAAGGGACGCCTTTCTGAGGATAGACATGTACGCCATGGGCTTGGTCCTCTGGGAGCTGGCGTCGCGCTGCACGGCCGCCGACGGTGAGCGATGGGTCGGGGCCTGGAAATCCTTCCCTTGGTCTGGGAGAGGAGTAGTGAGAGCAGGAAAAGGGGAAGGTCGATTATATGTAGGGAATTAAATTTAATAAGGGTGGTAGGGGATTTCTCTCATCGAAGCCACCAGGAGCTGGTGGGTACTGGAGCCTCCCTGGGAAGTTCATAACCTTTCGGCTGCCACACGCAGAAGAGCAAAGGCTTCCCCCTCCCAAAACTGCCTCTGCTGCTCAATTAAAATCTTCATTTTTAACTTGTAAAATTTTTAGCTTTTAAAAAACCACTTTAGCTCGCAGCCAGCCTGCCATAGGGCGAGCTTTTAATGGTGCCAGAGAGCAAACTGCTCCCCGAGAGTCTGGTGATGGGCTACGTTGCTCAGAGACCAAGCTGATTATTCTTTTCTCCTTTTTTAAAAGCCAAATTTGTGGTTTAACTTCTTATTTTTTAAATTTCTTTTCTCCATAGGCCCGGTAGATGAGTACATGTTGCCATTCGAAGAAGAAATCGGGCAGCATCCCTCCCTGGAGGACATGCAGGAGGTTGTAGTTCACAAAAAGAAGAGACCCGTGTTAAGAGAGTGTTGGCAGAAACATTCTGTAAGTAGCAACACACCCAAGCGCTTCTGAGTCCGGGCACCCTTTGGGGTTCAGATTTTGTTCATAATCCTGTCTTTTTTAGGAAGAATTCAATAATTCTGGTAATAATTAAATGGTCTGTGAAGTGATCTGTTCTCACTCTTAAAATATTCTCTCTTGATCTGAAAGCGAGTGATCTTTTTGAATGAAAAGATGTTCTAGAGAGTTACTTTTGCATGTTAAAAATGGATTTAAGGAATAATAATCGTCTTGATTTCCTACAGGGATGTGACATGGGGCGAGCAGTGTCACGTGAGGAATTTCTGGGAGCAGTTAGGCAGGAATTGCTTCCCTGCTCTGGTTGATGGCTGGAGACTTGTGGTTACACCACTGCTAATTCCTAGCCCTGCTTTTATTTTGGGTTTTGTTGTTTTCTTTGGGTTTTTTTGTTGTTTTTTTTAAAATGGGTTGTTAGAAACAATAGATGACGCTGTCTGTCTGCAAGAAAAAGGAGTGTGTGTTCCCATCTGCTCCTGGTGATGAGCAGTTGCTGGATTAGCTCAGAGTCACCGGGGAGAGGAGTTAACTCCTGCCAGCCAGAAACCCCCTTTCCTCCCCTGGGATTTCCACGGGACCACTGAAAAGTTCTACCTCTTTTGGTGTGAGAGCTTTTTAAAACACCACGAGGTGCTGGAGCGGGTCCAGAGAGTGGGTCCTTCTTTGTTCCAGAGAAGGGCAACGGAGCTGGTGAGGGGTCTGGAGCACAAGTCTTGTGAGGAGAGGCTGAGGGAGCTGGGGGTGTTCAGCCTGGGGAAGAGGAGGCTGAGGGGAGACCTTCTGGCTCTCTCCAACTCCCTGAAAGGAGGGTGTAGAGAGGTGGGGGTCGGTCTCTTCTCCCAAGTCACAGGCGACAGGACAAGAGGAAACAGCCTCAAGTTGCACCAGGGGAGGTTCAGATTGGAGATTAGGAGAGATTTTTCCACAGAAAGGGTTCTCAGCCATTGGAATGAGCTGCCCAGGGAGGTGGTTGAGGCCCCATCCCTGGAGGTGTTCAAAAGACGGGTTGATGTAGTGCTGGGAGGTATGGGTTAGTGATGGTGATGCTTCTTGTTTGTTGTGTGGGTGTCTATTTTTGTCAGTTAGGTTGATGGTTGGACAAGATGATCTTTGAGGTCCCTTCCAACCTAGAAGATTCTGTGATTCTGTGGTGGGATGAAAGGCATTCCCTCGCTGTTGCGTATATTGTTTAAATAAGTGCGTCCCTTCCAACCTAGAAGATTCTGTGCTTCGGTGGTGGGGTGAAAGGCATTCCCTCGCTGTTGCATATATTGTTTAAATAGTGGAAAATAAGTAAGATATAAAGCCCCAGATGACAGAGTAGGTTCCACACCCAAGGTGGCAGAGCTTTGTAGAAGTTGCTCCTGGTTGTGTGTGCGGTTGGTTTGTGACCAGGCTGTGTCTGTGGCAGGGGATGGCGATGCTGTGCGAGACCATCGAGGAGTGCTGGGATCACGACGCGGAGGCCAGGCTGTCGGCGGGTTGCGTGGAAGAGCGCATCATCCAGATGCAAAAACTAACTAACATTATCACCACAGAGGACATCGTGACTGTGGTCACCATGGTGACAAACGTTGACTTTCCTCCCAAAGAATCCAGTCTATGATAGTTGCACTGGTGACACAACTGCCCGCCGGGGACTCTCTGCACTGGAGCTGCTAACGCGGAGGCGCCGGGTCCGGTGGGGAAGGAGCAGGAAGTCTCTCTCCGGAATTTCATCGCCAGGTGATTTTTCCTTCATTTATTATTATTTTTTTTTCTCCTTTCCCTCCTCCCCGAGAGGGATCCGTCAGACTTTGTGCATTCCCTGCTCACACCCCCAGGGTGGGGGGGGGGGGGGTGTCCCAGGAACGACACCGCGCCCCGAAAGGAACTGAAAATGAAGAATCCGGAGCCGCCCCGGCGTTAATCGAAGCGTTTTAAAAACTGACATCAGATTTCTTAAAACCCCCCCCGTCGGAAGAGACTAATTCCTTTAAAGGAACTACTGTTATTTTTTTTAAAATCAAACATTTCATTTCAGATCGAAAACAAAAAAACAAACCACAGACAAACCAACAACAACAACAACAACAAAAAAAAGGGTAACTTGTTTTTATTGCATTTGCCGTTGTTTATAAAAATGACTCTTGTTAATGCCAATATGACACAGCTTGTGAATGTTGAGTGTGCTGCTCTTCGGTGTACAGAAACAAAAAGGAAATAATCCAGTGGGATCTAGCAAAAAGAGGCTTCCAAGTATTAACTTCAAACCTCCCTCAACAAGGTATACCTCAGCTCCACCGCCGCCAAACCGCCCCCTCGACGACAACACTAAGGCAATTGGAATAAGAAACCCAGCCGTGTTTTGTAAATGATGTATTTCAAAGTCACTGTGTTATTTAAAAAAAGAAAAAAAAAGAAAGAAAAAAAAAAAAAAAAGGGTTAAGCTATGCTTCATGCCAACAGTAAATGGCCATTCCTAAAAGCAGTGTTTTTAGCCTTTTTCTTGTACTAGCTTGTTGTGTATAAAAAAAAAAAAAAAAAAGAAGAAAGTGCTGTTTATTGAAACAAAAAATTTTTCCTTCCTCTTTGAGTTTAAAAGCTTTTTCTCTGACCTCCATTTCCCAGAGTATCCCATCCCTTTATTTAACTGAATACTATTTAGGTTTGCTGTGTCTGAGGAATATTTGAAAACTTAAGCATGACTTTTTCTTTTTTTTTTTTAAATTTTCTGTGAGCTCTGACACTGGAAAGCTCTGAATTCTTGTTAGTTTTTTTTTTTTTTAAAAAACAAAAAGTCTTTTCTTTTCCTATTTATGTTTGTGCCCAGGTGTGCCTCGCGCCTGCTCTGTCCCACTAAGCAGTGGGTTCTGTGTCACTGTTTCAGGATCACCTCAGGAAGCTCAGTTCTTTGTGTTTTTTACCCCAAATTCTTTCCTTTCTGCTCCGAGATTTCCCCCGGTGCCGTTTTAGCCGAGTCCTGATTCGCGTCTGGGAGACGTTGGGTTATCCCGGAATCCTATGGAAATTTCTAGCCCCAGATGCTAAATCCTTACAGATTTTCAGGGATGCTTGAGTTCTGCTACAGCTCGGAATATGCCATGACCAGCCCAAATTCCAGAAAATGAGGGAAAAGCAGTGAAATGGCTTTCCCCACTCCGCTGCCTTATCTGGGAGTGACAGAGCGGTTGGTTGGGGGGCAGGTGCCAAAGCGCTTCTCCCAGGTACCGTTTCGCCGCCTTCATTGGATCCTTTCCACAAATTTCCAAGTAAAACTCCACTTGATGACCCCGTAGAGCGCAGAACCCCCCGCTGATGTGTCTCCTGCTCTGGCTTCTGGAGGTTTGTCTTTGGTTTTCCACCCCCTGCCTTCAACAAGAAGCTTTAAACTTTGCCATTCGGAGCTCGCTGAGTGTTCCCTGGATAATGGAGCTGTAGAGGCAGGAGGGACCCTCGGTTCTACACCTGGAGGGATCTCTGGGATCAACCAGAGAGGATGTGGGTAACAGGAGGAGGCTGTGGGCAGGGAGAGAGGAAGGCTCAGGTGGTGGTGGCTGGCTCCTGGTGCCCTCGGTGCCCAAGGAACCCTGCTCTGGAAAAAAACCCAAGAAATCTTAATTTTTGGCCAACTTCTTCTCTTGACACTTTGGTTTTGCTTCCATTTTTTAATCCCAGGCCATGACTTCCCCAGCAGGACAGGGACGTAGCTCTGAGTTCTGAACAAATGAGATGGTTTCATGACGTGTTACTCGTCCAAAAATTGGTCGTGTGTGACCCGTGTGTCATTGGGGTGTCACCCCTTGGACTTCAGGTTCTCCTGGTGACGTTGAGGGACTCTGGTGTCACCTGGACCCTTCACCCTGCAAAGGGCACCCGGGAGGGGGTGATAACCCCCCCCACCTTCCATATCGTACTGCTTTAACAGTGTAATTGAGCTGGTTTTAGCCTAAACGCTTTTTAATTGGTAAAAATACCCCCTCCCTGGAGCTGGTCTGGTCTCAACGCTTCTGGCCGGGCATTTTGAGGTGTGTCTTTGTTTTTAGAGCATTAATTGTGGAGGTTGTGAGCGCTGTCCCATGGTGTCCCATGGTGGGGGTGTGAGCTCCACAGAGTCCCCTCCGAGGAACATCCCATCCCTTGCTCTGAACTTCAGCTGCCACAAGGCCCAGGACCGAGGCTTCTCCACCCCTCCAGAAGGTTTTTACTCCTTCCGTTGGGTTGGAGGGTGAGCCCTTTGTGCCCCACATCCTTGGGGAGCAGGTGGAGTTGTTGGAGTAGCACCATCATCAGGGATGGGACCCTGACACCCAACTCACCACTTCCTCCCTTCCCTCAGATGTACAGAGCGGGTGTAACTTTCCAAAAATCCCACTTTGGGTGGGGGAATTGTACCCATCAGCCATCACACAGCTCCTGCTCCCATCAGCATTTGACAGAGGACAACAGCGTCACCAGTTTGCTCTTATTTCTTTTTTTTTCAGCTTCTCCTTTTTTTTTTTTTAAACCCTTTTTGAATCCATTTCCTAGGAACACTTGGTACAAACCACAGGAATAGCCCTCCCTGGGCAAACCCGTTGCCGTAGCATCCTCCACGGGCCATCTCTTACCTCAGATACTCAACCAGCAGTACTTCTCTCTTTTTTTTTTTTTTTTTTTTTCCTTTTTCTCATTTTTATTTTTTTTTTAACGCCGTTTCAGTCCATAGACTTCATTCGTTACCTCTCCAGATTTTTTGGTAAAGCGATTATTTTAACTTTTCCTCTTTGTATTTTGTCAGTGTTTCGGGCACAGGTTGTTGTACTACTGTCAAAAGGTACTCGCTGGGGTTTTTTTTTCTGCAAGTACCGAAAACAAACCAACCCCTTCCCCTTCCCTCCCTCCCTTCCTCCCCCTCAATAAAGTGATTGTTAAATATTGTACAAATAAAAATGTATACTCTCTCTCCCCTATTCCCCCAGAAAGTTAAAATAAAAAATGTGACTACTATGATGCGCAGGTGCTTCTTTTTTGGAATTGCAGCACAAAAATGACTACTTTTGTATTGAGTTTGTAATTGTGGCCTGTTCTGATAGAGGTTTTCGGAGATGTTACTTCCAGGAAATACATCCTAAGGTTTTCCACAATCCTGGTATTTATTTAAAGAGGAAAGGCTGAGGAATTTGGGGCTTTTTAGTCTGGAGAAGAGAAGGCTGAGGGGGGATCTGATCAATGCCTATAAATACTTCAAGGGTGGGTGTCAGGAGGATGGGGCCAGGCTTTTTTCAGGGACAGGACAAGAGGAAATGGGCACAAACTTGAACATAGGAAGTTCCATCTAAACCTGAGGAGGAACTTCTTTGCTGTGAGGGTGTCAGAGCCCTGGCAGAGGCTGCCCAGAGAGGTGGTGGAGTCTCCTTCTCTGGAGACATTCAAACTCACCTGGACACGTTCCTGTGGGACCTGCTCTGGGTGGGGCTTGGACTGGATGATCTCCAGAGGTCCCTTCCAACCCTATATCATTCTGGGATTCTGCTGCTTTTCAAAACACTGCTCTTCTCTTGAAACTGTGTGGTTCTGTCAACAGTTAGCTTTATGAAGCAGCAGAGAAAGCAAAATAAAATTGGCCTTAGAACAGAAACAAAGGTCTCCCACCTCTGACCCACCATCACTGGGATCTCCTCAGCTTTTTGACCGGCTGAAGCCACGGGGCTGCTAAAAAAACGTGGATTTCTCTAGTGTAGACTTGAAGGTAAGAGTGATCTGACTTACTCAGGGCAGAGAAAGCATCATCCTCTGACATGGCCCTATTCCAGCCACCAGGTGGGACCCAGCACTTCCTGACCAGCGTGGCACCAAACCTGGAACACAGACACAGTGCCAATAAATAGTGTTCTGCACCTTCCACATGGACCTTCTGCTAAACCAGCTCCAAACCCCCTTCCTCACCCTGCAGCGTCACTGACTGCGCCTCTGTCACGGGGCTCCAGAGCTGCCCCCGCCCAGGGAGACACGCGCCCTTCCAAAATCCAACAATCCAGCAGCAAATTTAAACTTCTTGCAAAAATTTATTACTCTGCACCCCCCGCCGTGGGGGAGGCACCACGTTTGGGTGTAGAAAAAGTGCTACTCCAAGCTCCAGGGAAGTTCAGAGCCAGCTGAGGGAGGAGGTGGCCCACTGCTTGACGTCTGTGGGGCAGTTGGGATACACCTGCAAAGCGTCCATGATCTGGTTGTTGTCCAGAAGCAGCTTCATGAGGAGGTACTCCTTCTGCATGCGAACCGACGGTCTCTCCAGCGGCTTCACCAATTCCAGCTGGATCAAGTGTTCAAATGCCTAAAAAACAAACAAAAGAAAAAAAAAAAATACATCAGGAAATGGAAGATAACGGCGTTTCGCTCCTTTTGGGTGAAGGCTGGGCCTTGGGTGCAGTCCAGGAGCTCAACAAGCAGCAGTTTTACACCCTACGGCCAGGGCCTGGCAGAACCAGGCTGGTGGAGAGACAGCCCCATGGCCCAGGTGGCCACCAGGGATCAGGATGGCAACTAAAATACTGGTTTTCAGTCTGCACTTTGGACTGTAGTTGGTTGAGGCAAACCCAGCCCTATGTGGCCAAACCCTACGGCCAGGGCCTGGCAGAACCAGGCTAGTGGAGAGACAGCCTGATGGCCCAGGTGGCCACCAAGGATCAGGATGGCAACTACAATACTGGCCAATGATATCATGGCCTGTGTCAGGAACAGCGTGGGGAGTAGGACCCAAGAGGTGATGGTCCCCCTGTCCTGGGCACTGGTGAGGCCCCACCTCAAGGGCTGTGTCCAGTTTGGGGCCCCTCGCCACAAAAAAAAAGACATTGAGGGGCTGGAGCGGGTCCAGAGAAGGTCAACGGAGCTGGTGAGGGGTCTGGAGCACAAGTCTTGTGAGGAGAGGCTGAGGGAGCTGGGGGTGTTCAGCCTGGAGAAGAGGAGGCTGAGGGGAGACCTTCTGGCTCTCTCCAACTCCCTGAAAGGAGGGGGGAGCCAGGGGGGGTCGGTCTCTTCTCCCAAGGAACAGGCAATGGGACAAGAGGGAATGGCCTCAAGTTGCACCAGGGGAGGTTCAGGCTGGAGATTAGGAAACATTTTTACATGCAAACGGTTCTGAAGCCTTGGAATGGGCTGCCCAGGGAAGGGGTGGAGGCACCATCCCTGGGTTTATTTAAAAGTCGGGTTGACATAGAGTTTAGTGACATGGGTTAGTGATGGGTTTTATCAGAGTGAGGTTGAAGGTTGGACTGGATGATCTTAAAGGTCCCTTCCAACCTGGACAATTCTATGAGTCTATGAAATTGATGCCATAAACCAGGCTGAGCTACTGGGATTAAGGAAAGCAGGGTTTTTTTGGATGTGGTAAAATTAATTAACATTTTGGAGACATGACTTCTAAACAGCAGAAGTGAAGGATCTGAAGACACCTCCAAAGATCCCTCTTTTTGGAAGCCATTTCTGATACCATCATTCTTGCCCAACACCAGTCCTGAACCAGTTAAAGAGAGTCCTTATCCTGGTACTAAACTCTTCCACCTGTAATTAGTGACCAGCTGGGCCCAGCCTCGAGCTCTGCCCCCCCAGGGAAGGTGGGTGCCCAGACTCCCTTCTACCACCCAAACCATTACTAGAGAAAACCCCAACCTCTAAACACTTCACAATTAAAAAAATAAAATAAAATTACATTTCAGGCTTACCTTCATGACGACCGGCTTCTCGAAGTTGTTCATACAATGTGCCTTCCTTTGTATGAACTTCTGGAATTCTGTGTCAGTAACAGGGAGGAAAAAAATGTTAGTTAAGGGGAAGTGAAGTGATTTAGTGTTTGTAAAGTCCCTGTGTTTCTCTCACCATTGTAAACCATCTGGAAGTTAAACGGTTCTCCTTCATAGACATCGTTTAAGTGTTTCATAGCTATAATTAGGCAGATTTCCAGGACAGACAAACCTAGAGGGAAAGACAAGAGCTCTAAATAGTTCTCTTCGGGATATCAGAAACACAAGCATTCCCATAACTGGTTTTATTCCTCTATTTTGATGAGCTGCAGCCTCACCTATTGGTGTTACCCATCCTCATCGTGTAAAATAGAACAATAATCTGGAATTGGAGAAGCCAGGAGCTCTAAATAGTTCTCTTCGGGATATCAGAAACACAAGCATTCCCATAACTGGTTTTATTCCTCTATTTTGATGAGCTGCAGCCTCACCTATTGGTGTTACCCATCCTCATCGTGTAAAAAAAAACCCAATAATCTGGAATTGGAGAAGCCAAACAAGAGATGATTTGTTTTCCAGGTATTTGAAGCAAGAATGGTAAGAAATGGGCTGCTTCCATCAAAAAGTGAGACATTTAAGTATAAAGAAACCCCATCGTTGTGGATTGTACGGCGTGACATGGAAAGCTGAGGAGCATCAAGACAATGGCTGTGCTGCTGCAGAGCGTGGCACGGAGTGGGAGCACGAAGAGGTTCTTCATGATTCCAAGCTAAAGAAGTGACAGAGGGAGTGGGCTCCACGGTGCTACAGGAGACACTCATAATCCTGGACCCAGCCAACCCACACCTGGGACATCTGGGAGCTGTGAAGAAGCTCTGGGCTGAGCTAATTTTTCCTGCTGAGGGAAGGGATTCCTCACAGAACTCTATTTGGGCAGAGGGATTCCCTGTCCCAACAGGGGACACGGTGCCACAGGGTGTCCCTGACATCAGGAGGGCTCCAGGGAGGGACCTGACACGTCCCACGCTCCTATAAAATGTTTTTGGGGGAAAAAGCTGAGCTTTACCGTGCACGATGTTTGCTTTTGAGTCCATTCTGATCTGCTTGTTCACTTCTTGAAGGTCTGCGGCAGTGATGAGCGGGTGATGCACGGTAACGTTACTTACAGCAAGCATCTAAAAATAAAGCAGAAGCCGTTTTTCACTTAATTACTAATTACCAGACATACTTTCTGCTTGGAGATGGAATGCAGAGGAACACATTTCCCCTGGAGTCACCTACTGGAAAGAAACAGCAATGAATAAACCCTACACCCAGAGCAGGCTCCTACTGAAAACCTGGTAAATAGCTGGTAGCTACAACTACAGTTTGCCAGGAAGGTTTCCCAGGCTTTAAACTTTATCTCACTGGAGGAGATAAACACTCATTAACTTGTTTATATTAATTTCAATGGATTAGCATACTCCAGGGATTGCTGTGAGAATGGCTTACAACTGTTTTGAACACCCTCGTGTCACTGGAAGCGTCTGATGGCACCTCTCAGTTCACAGAGCACGAGTTGTCCCCCCCAGAACCCTGGCTAAAGTCCCCCCCTCGTTAAGACTTCAATCTTTAACAATCTTTAGCTGCCTGTCTCAGAAACTGAGTTTTGAACAAGTGGAAGTTAATAAATACATAGTTAACTGGCCTCCTCTGATACCACTTTCTCTCAAAGCTACTGATTATCCACAAGCCTTTATTACAGGAGAAAAGCTATTTATTTTGTCCAATTAATTGAGGTCTTTCCCTGAGAACACCCAACGCTATCTACCACCAGCCTTCTCCACTCCTCCACAGATGTCAACGGAGCAGCCTCAAAGAGCAACATGATCATTGCAGCTTCCAAAGGCACAGGGTGAGGGTTTATATTATAAAGACAAAAGGGAACCGGGATAGGGAAGAAGGGGAGGGGTGAGGAAACAGCCCTGAGCCACTAACGGAGTTTGCAGAAGACACCAAGTTGGGTGGGATGTTGATCTGCTGGAGGGTGGAAAGGCTTTGCAGAGGGATCTGAGGTTCACCAAGGCCAAGTGCCAGATCCTGCCGTTGGGTGCCACCAGCCCCCTGCAGCGCTCCAGGCTGGGGGCAGAGGGGCTGGAGCTGCCTGGCAGAAAAGGACCTGGGGGTGTTGGTGGCCTCTTGGCTGAACAGGAGCCAGCAGTGTGCCCAGGTGGCCAAGAAGGCCAACAGCATCATGGCCTGGAGAAAAGGAGGCTGAGGGGAGACCTTCTCGCTCTCTCCAACTCCCTGAAAGGAGGGTGTAGCCAGGGGGGGGCGGTCTCTTCTCTCAAGTCACAGGCAATGGGACAAGAGGAAATGGCTTCAAGCGGTGCCAGGGGAGGTTCAGATTGGAGATTAGGAAAGATTTTTACACAGAAAGGTTTATGAAGCCTTGGAATGGGCTGCCCAGGGAAGGGGTTGAGGTTAAATACCTCCCTGGAGGTATTTAAAAGATGGGTTGACATAGAGCTCAGTGACATGGGTTAGTGATGGTTTTTATCAGCGTTAGGTTGATGGTTGGACCGGATGATCTTAAAGGTCCCTTCCAACCTGGACAGTTCTATGATCCTATGGAAAGAAGGAAAGGAAACTTGCTAAAAGACTTGTTGAATTCTTCCAAGCTTTTCGAGGTTCTGCCCCGCACCACTGAGGTGCTGCAACATGGAAGAGAGACTACATTTCCAGTGAAATCCTGTGAGTTCATCTGATGATGCAGAGTGATGGGGAGCACTAAGTGTAATTTAAAAATAGATGGTCGCTGAAATCAAGTCCTTGCTACCAAGAAGTAGTTAAAAAAAGTAATTAGCAAGAGTAGCTCCAATCTCCCCACCAGCACCCCCCTGCCCACCACAAGGCTCCTCACACCAGCTCAAACAGCAGACTCCTACAGGTTTTTCAAAATTAAGGGCAAATTCATCCCGCAGGGCAATTAATCCACACTTCAGCTAATACAAAAGAACGACACAAGCACTAGGATCTGTGTTATGTACTTTTATGAAGCAAGAGGAGTTCACAGAGTGAAAAAGCCCCTTTCTAAAAAGAAAAAATTCAGAACACGCCGAAGAAAACAATTAGGAAGTTCTGCCTCAGCTCTGGCAGACCTCGGAGCTATTCCCAGAGCCAGCAGCTCTTTTTCTGGCCTTCATTCAAACCACAGAGACAGAATCAACTAGAATTTAACAGACAGAAGAAACACAGAACAAACTGCCGCTAAACTAGAAATAATTTGCAATCTTGTAGCGCGCTCAAGTCGGCAGAGGACTCCCGAAAAGAGGACTGTGATCACGCTGTGTGTGTCACAACTGGAGCAGGGAGCCTGTGAGCTTGTTTTCAGCGTCTAGAAACTCAGTGCTGGGAAAAGCTGCCAGCACTAAAGAGTCCAAGAACAGCCCACCACGGAGCAGGAGGTTAAAATCTGAATGTTTGCACAACGCAAAGCATCAGGTACATTTAGTGGGTTTTTCACACTGCATATAGATATTTTAAGATGGTTAAATAAGTGTTAGTTACCTTCTGTAATGAATGATATTCATGACAGGCTGAGAGAGTTGGGGGGGTTCAGTCTGGAGAAGAGAAGGCTCCGGGGAGAACTTCGAGCTTCCTCAAGGGGCTCCAGGAGAGATGGGGAGGGACTCTGGATCAGGGAGGGGAGCCCTAGGAGGAGGGGGAAGGGTTTGACCCTGAAAGAGGGGAGATGGAGCTGAGATGTGGGGAAGAACTTGTTTGGTGTGAGGGTGGTGAGAGCCTGGCCCAGGTTGCCCTGAGAAGCTGTGGCTGCCCCATCCCTGGAGGGGTTGAAGGGCAGGTTGGAGGGGGCTTGGAGCAACCTGGTCTGGTGGGAGGTGTCCCTGCCCAGGGCAGGGGGTGGCTTTGGATGTTCTTTAAGGTCCCTTCCAACCCAAACCATTCTGTGATTCTATGATATTGCATTCATGTTACCTGTGTTAAAAAACAGGAGTGAGGGAGGCAGATTAGGGAATAAAAAACAAAACAAGAAAAAAAAGAGACCCTCCAAGACTGACCACACGTTAAGCTTTGGCTCATTTGTTATGACAGGAATGTTGTGAGGAAGTTCACTGTCAGCATTTCCTCCTACTTACTCAAAACAGAAATTTCTCAGACTGAAGAGGGAGGCAGGGGTCTAATTCTTCTTCCCACAGTGAGAAGACTTCCATCTCTCCCCCAAGATAACTGGGAGAAGCTGAAGCTGCCAAGCACAATTCTGAAAGCTTCCCCAGGGCCCTTGATGCCAATTAACTTCCATCTCAGTATTTCCAGGGATTAGTAGCCTCAAGCTTCCAGCACCTCAAGATTTAAAAGATTAAGTTGGCATTTCCTGGATGAGAGTCACAGTAACAGAACGAATCCAGGGCAGCATCTGGGCTACCTGAGCTGCTCCATACGTGGAATGAGCTCTGGGAAACAAAGTGGTGCCCAATCATAGAGTTCATAATCAAATTTCGGGAAGGAAAGCATATTTTGAGAGTATTTCACCTACAGTTTTGCTTTGTAAATGGAAAGACTCGGCAAAAGTTATTTTAAATACCAAAAACTCACCAGCATTTTAATTAATCAGTAAACCCTCACAACGTAATCACTATAGAAATCAAACTACTCAAATTAATTAATAAGGCACGGACTGATTAAGCATGCAAGAAACTAGTATTGTCATAAGCCTGCTGAATAGTAAAGCTCAGGTCACTGGCTTTAAAAAACACGAGTGTTGTTCACAGGTTACTGTCAATCAAGAAGATCTTATATCCCTATCCAAATACCTACCAACAGCAAATGGAGGGAGCGCAGGTCTTTGGTGTAGTGGAAAAGATCCTGCAGGATGTTTTTCACTGTTTTATCCTCTGAGAGATGCTAAAATAAAAAAAAAAAATAAGTGATATTTTATTCATCTCAGCAAATCATTTTATTCTCTCCCCAAAAAATACCAGCTGAATTTTAGAACAAGCTCAGCTTGCACGGGACAGTACAACTCTTCCTGTCTAACCTTCACTTTCTGGTCTTTTTTTGTGACACTTTTGATCTCCAGACTTCAGTAAGCAAAGATTCTCCACCACAATTTGATTTATTCCATCTCAAACTCAAACAGTGAAGGGAAATACTCGCCTCAGGTAAAGGCTTTACGCTTAGAATTAAGAAGTTTTACTAAAGCCAAATATAAAGAACTTTAAATACCTGAACATTATTATTCCATGTTTGTGCAAAATACTCATCAGAAAATCCCGCAGGAAGAGAAAGCTGCTCCTTGAATATCCTGATGTATTGTTTAAAATCAAAGGAATTCATCAAATATATCTGTCGGTGTGAAAACCTTGATTTTACTCTCTTCTCCAAGAGCTCCAGGATATCCTAGGGAAAAAAAACAAGAAGTAAAAATCATAATTGAAACAAGCAGATGTTTTTAGTGCACTCTTTGCTACAGTAGAAACTACAAGAGAAAACACCAAAGTAAATCATGTTAAAAAACCCAATTATTAAATTCTCAGGCTTAAAATGTTCTAACAAGACCTTTGCTAATTATTATAATCGACGTGCCTTGAAATGCCTAACAACTAGCCATTTACCCAAAGCACGCGATGCGCTACATCACGCAGGGTAATTAGTTGCTAGGATACCCAGCAAAATTTTTCCATACATTATGTAAATATTTCACTTACTTAAGTCTGCGTTCAAGATGTCTAGAGCCCTGATAGGCTGAACCAAGGTGTCTGTTTAGTAGATCTGGAGGTTGGCAGCTGTCATTTCACCTGCCGTGTGTCAGACTGGAAGAATCCAGCTTAAAAAAAAAACCCTTAAGAGCCAATATTTATCTTCTGAGACTGTCACACAGCACTAAGCAAACCTGCCACAGAGTCACAGAATGATGTGGGGTTGGAAGGGACCTCTGGAGATCATCTCTTCCAACCCCCTGCCAGAGCAGGTCCATCCAGAGCAGGTCCCACAGGAACGTGTCCAGGTGGGTTTGAATGTCTCCAGAGAAGGAGACTCCACCACCTCCTTGGGCAGCCTCTGCCAGGGCTCTGCCACCCTCACAGCAAAGAAGTTCCTCCTCAGGTTTAGATGGAACTTCCTATGTTCGAGTTTGTGCCCATTTCCTCTTGTCCTGTCCCTGGGCACCACTGGAAAAAGCCTGGCCCCATCCTCCTGACACCCACCCTTGAAGTATTTATAGGCATTGATCAGATCCCCCCTCAGCCTTCTCTTCTCTAGACTAAAAAGACCCAAGTCCCTCAGCCTTTCCTCAGCAGAGAGATGCTCCAGGCCCCTCATCATCTCTGTAGCCTCTGCTGTCCCCTCTCCAGCAGTTCCCTGTCCCGGAACTGGGGAGCCCAGAACTGGTCCCAGTGCTCCAGATGGGGCCTCCCCAGGGCAGAGCAGAGGGGCAGGATGACCTCCCTCCACCTGCTGCTCACACTCCTCCCGATGCCCCCCAGGATGCCATTGGCCTTCTTGGCCACAAGGGCACATTGCTGGCTCATGGTCATAAAAACACCAAGTTTTCAGTTGAAGGAAATACAGAAAAGCAACACTCTGGCATCAGAAACAAGCTTTGGGATTTGTCCTTTTAGAGAAACACAGTACTATTCCCCTACCTTTTACTGGGAAGTTTCTAGGAATTTGGGGTGCATCACTATTTTTAAGGGGTTATTGTGTGGTGGATTTAGTGGTTTTACTTGCTCTAAAGAAAGGCTTGAAGAATACTGACATTCCTCACCAAAAAGAGAGTGAAAACAGTAAACAGAGAGTCAACAGTGCAAAATACCAAGACCCCTTTTGGTTTAGAGGTGACGTGCAACAGGGACCAGAGATTTTTTTAAAAAATAAGAAGCAGCAGCAATCACTACAACCATGACACAGTCTCTCAAGACCTTACTTTAATTACATTCAAAAGTAGAGCAATAAGGAGTTCTAGGAGTTCTAAATAATGGGTGAGGAGGATACCAGAGTCAGGACAGTAATAAAGCAAAAGAAAAGATTGCCATTTACTAAATCAACTGTTAACTATTCTATTAGCTTCCATCTGCCCAGCTAAATAGCACCTAAACCAAATCAACCCCAGATTAAGGCTTTGATGAAAGATTTTAATTACCCTTCTTCTTGTCTTAACCCGGCTACCTTCATCACCAATGCAGTTTATTGAGAAAAACAGGGACATTTTTATAAAGCATCCACAGTGTTAGAAAGTCATTACTTCACAGTATACACATAATCCATCCACAGTTCCCTATGACATCCTACATTCCAACTAAGATAAAATTCCCTTTAAAACAGCTAAAAACTTTGACTGAGAAGGTGCAATTTCTTACCTGTCTACACGTAAGTCCGATAACCGTTACCGGGGTCTGCGCTGACTGGGACACATCAAACAGGTTATAGAGCAGGGTCTGATTCTTGTGGTGAACAAACAAGTCAAATTCATCCAGTATAAACAGGACTGGACAACTGCTAGTTCGATCTCCTGGGAGAGCAATTTAATTTTCAAAGTTAGTATGTTCATATCAGCAGCAAAATTCCATCTCTACAGCTTCCGCATTTCCAAGTTTTAGCAATTTACTTATTATCTTTTCGCTTTTCACTAAGCCCTCCTTCCTTTCTACAACTGTAAAAATGAAAATACACTGAAAAATGAGGAAGGTTTTGTATTCTGCCAAGCACCATTTCTGGTTGCAAGGGAAGGCAGACTTATAGGGCAATTTTTTTAAAAAACTCACTGTTTCTAATAGCTTCAATCTGGGTAAAAGAATCTGTCCTTCGTAGCTGACCATCACGTGCAAAGCTTTACTGTATCAGTTATGTTAGCTCTATGTCTGGTTAGTATTCCATATTTTTTACATTATTTTGTAAGCATGACACACTCTGAGCTATATTTCTTCATACCACTTGTACCAGTAGATGACGAAACACCTGTACAATAACTTTTCAGTCAAGTGACAAACACACACAGTTTCAGAACAGGGGCTGCCAGCGTTTACCTTTCCTTAAAGCTTCAAGAAGGAACACAAGATTTTCAGCAAAACTGCCCTACAAAGAGAAGAAAAGATCCCAAAATCACAAAAGATCTTCAACGTCATTCTCAGAACTGTGTAACTACATCAAGTCCAGGCATGTAATGAAGTCCATTTCCTTCTAAAACCCTGCTTTCAAAACCAGTGCATATTTGAAAATTTACAGTGTTGCTCCATGCTGTATAATCATAACCTCTTCAGGACAAGAAAACTGATCTTTAACTCTACATTGATCCACTTCCAGTCTGAAAACCCCACACTAATTGCCTCAGACAGGCAAAAATTAGTGATTGGAAGAATGTCTACAACTGCCAGTCTGAAAACCCCACACTAATTGCCTCACACAGGCAAAAATAAGTGATTGGAAGAATGTCTACAACCAGCTAAGGTAACAATTAGCTTTATCTTTCCCTAAATAGCTACTGCATAGTCATTTTCCATCTACACACATGCAGAACCTGCTGCCTAACGTGACAATGATCAGTATGTTGCGTTTGTAATTTGCAACCTTATTCATTAGATAAAAGCATCAAACATTCACAACAGAAAACAATTACTATGACCATCTCCTGCTTCAGTGACACCCACATTTACTGACACGCTCTGAAGCACACAAGTTGTGAGATGGGAAATAAAAGCAGCTGAAGACCACAAGCCCTATCAAAGAAGGCAGAAAAGCAAACCTGCTCTCTGAAGGTGAGCTACAGAAACTAAAAAAGCTGAGGTTTCTATGGACAGAAGTAAGGACTGCAAAATCAGTGTGTTTCCTGCCAGTGTGCAACCAAAGGGACTAGATGGCGAAGAGTTTAAAGTAGTTCTCCACAATAACTTAATGGGGAAAATTACAGGGGGCTTAAGCATATTTTAAGATTGTTTTTGCCTCCAGTATTTTTGGTAGTGGGACTGTGGACCTTGAAAGGTTGTTCTAGTTCTCTGTTGAAAAGACAACTCATTCAAATGGCTAATGCTGAAATTAAATACTTGCTATTTCCTTTGTTACTGCAGCTGTATTTGGGGAAATTTTAGCTCACCCAGAAAAGGGTTTCCCATTCTCTGTACATAAAATCATTTGGGATAAGTGAGAAACCAAAGCACAGCCTAAGAAGCAAGCCATTTCCAGAAGATAATAAAGCCTAATAACTACAATCTACAATTCATCTTGTATTCCAGACTGCCTCTAACCTAGTTCTCAGGTTTCTCTTAACTAAAGTAGCAACAACTTAACTCTTTAGCTTTCCAAATGCAACTGATGAAAATAAACCTCATTTATTGAGGTTTCACCTTTCTCCCCTCTCATAATTCTGCTTCAGCCACTTGCATCGGTATCACATGACTTACACTCAAATGAGTGAAATTTAATCAGAAGCACTTCAGTTATTCCCTTTATTACTGACATTAGTACAAGTGTAAATGGGTTTCTTATCTTTGGGAAAAGGCCAATAGAAGCAAATATTTTAAAAGAAATTCTACCAAAAATGAGAGCTCCAGAAAGCCTGGACAGATTTCCCTGTTTAAGTAGAAAATGTGGCAAATACGCTAAAGATACTGCTTTCCAAAATACCCTCAGCACTTGTGTAGGACACATCAAGATTTTCAAGTGTTTGTAAATCAAGGTCTGCCACAGTTCACTACTGCCATCATTAAAAATTTTAAAAGAAAAATTTTTGAGAAGACATTGCAATTTTGCTACTAAACTCTCAAAGTCCATTGGGTCTCAACAAGCTGCATCCTATAAAGCTAGTTTTCCAGGCAAGGATTGTTGAGGGAGACAAGCAAAAAGTATAATGAAGTTGATACTTACAAAAACTTTATCCCCAACTACATTTTCCAGACGCAACTGCCTGGTGATCTCCTTCAGGGCCACTTTATCATCAGTCTGCAGAAGCCCTGAAAGAAAATGATTTTTCATGAATAACTGGCAGTTCTCCTTCACTCCAGGAGGCCACGTCTACAGCCACGAGAAACTTATCCAGAAGCTTCTCTCCATTTCCAGCCTTTTCAAAAGTTAATACTAGACAGTATTTTGCCATATGGAATAAGTTACTTAAAACAATTAATTCACAACTGAACTGATTTTTAACATTTTGAAAAGTCATTAGAAACAAACAAGTTCTCTTTATGGAGAGGGATACAAAAGGTGGTGTTCTGGGTGTCACAGACAAATGTGTTCATGATCAAGGCTTGATAACAACTGCTGAAACTGAAAATTTTTGTTCAGGGCAAAATACATAATATATATAACTGAATACAACATAACATTGGAATAATGCTGTATTACTTGCCATTCAGATGAACTTCCAAGAGGTTCTCTCTAACTTGTTTCATTTCCTTGAGCTCTTTTAAGACATGATTTAATAACTAGGAAAAAAAAAAAAAACCAAACCATAATTTCTTTACAAGAAGATTTATATATTAAAAGTAAGAAAAGTGTACAAATGGATATTATCAGATAGGAAATGGTATGTGCAGTTTCATCAGGTAACACTGGTTTTGAGCATTTTTAAGACTAAAACACTAAAATGACAACTTCACATTCACTATCATGCGATTACATTTGTTCACTCTGCTGAATTATTAGGCAAAGAAATATAAAAATAATTCCAGTATTGTAGTCATTAATTTTGGGGGGTAATAATTAAGGCTTTCGCCTTAACCAGAAAAAGCTCTAAGAGTTTGAGACGTGACAGAATTTGTCTCTTGAGTTAGTATAGTATACAGTTTCATTAGATGCTGTGGAATAAAAATATTTCCTTTAAATCTTTAAAGACACTATGCTTACTCTTTTCCTATTGAAGTTAGGAAGCATGAGACAATTACATTGCATATAATTACATCAACTACTGCCTATAAAACTTAAGGGTCCCAAATTCACAGTCCACCAAGAACTTGCTTTTGGTAAAAGTCATAAGGAATGTGTATTAAAAGACATACAAACAGATGAAACATTCATTTGATGTAGAATAAGAAAGCCATTAATTTCTCATATATGATTTGCTTACTTATATCCTGGCAGGAAGGATCACAAATCCTTATGCAAAAGGTTGGGATGAAAATTTAAACTTTAATTAAGTAATAAAAATACTCTGAGTTTCGATGAGAGAGGAAGGTAACAATACTGACTGATTTTGAAATGCAAAACGAGAAAGCCATCAACAAATTGGCAGAAGGAGTGGTGTCAGCTGTATCAAGGATGTTTACCATCTATTAATTTATTTCTATTCAACTGTATTTAAAAGCTTGAAGGCCACTAGCTTTAGCACTTGGGAAGACTTCCAAAGTAATTTGTGTAATTTTTCAATCTCAAGCACTTTTTGCAGTAACAGCCAACCTATTTATCATATTATATAAACAAGTAAACATAAAAGACTTAAATGTTTGCATAATGTTAAGGTATGTAACACTTAAGTTAGATGTCATCCCTACACATGCCTCAACTAAAAGAAGTTCCTTTAAAATACAAAACCTACACTTGTTATGAATGAACTAAAACTGCCAGAAAACGTTCTACCTCCTAGAAATTTAGGTAACAATAGTCTCTGACATAGGAAAAACAGGATTAAGATATTCTCCATTCTCCACATAAAAACAGCTATGTAGAAATTCACTTAGTCTTAGTCACTTAGTCTACTCTTTTTACAGGTTTTTTTTCAGTTTTTTTTTACAGGTTTTAAAACAGCTATGTAGAAATTCACTTAGTCTACTCTTTTTACAGGTTTTGGATGCTTTTTCAGTCATTTTTACAGTGGAGGCCCAATAGCAGGTTAATTTTTAAAGAAAAAAAATAACAGGGTTTTAATTGCTTATATTAACTCCTCTGTGGCAAGAACCATCACAGAACTGTAACAGGAGAAATGCTTAATGAAGGCAGAATCTATGATGTAGTCAGATCACTGAACGACAAATGCAACTTCTTCTGATAAAATTATTTCTATTTTACATGTTTTGGGCACCCAGAGTATGTCATGAAACCTGGTGAAGACACACAAAGGATTCCAAACCTATGCACACTGCTGCAAGTCCCTGTAAGGACAGAGAGGTACAGGTTTTTGTCAGCTGCACTTGAAGCCATTCTGTTTTACAAATTCACTAGGAAACTCAGCATTTGAAAAACGTTGGGAAATGAACTTCTCCACATTGTTGTTCAACAGAATTGGCCCACAAGAAGTCCTAGAATCTTTTGAAATTCTATGCAAACAGTTAGCAATTCAGCAATTCCCTCTTTAAAATCAGGCAGAGATGAAAATTTAGCTCCAAAAGCTCTCAGGACTTCGGTGAGGTCATCTACCTCATGCATAATTTGACCTTGTCTAGATTTTTTAATAGTGTTTATACCGCAGTCTTTCCTGATCCTCGGGGTCCAATAATAAGGGCAGAATTACTTTCTCCATGCGCTGTAGTTCGTTTCAGCAGCTCCAGCAGATGTCTGTGTTGACAACAGCAATAGGTTAAAAACTTCAAAGCAGTCAACACTCACTGAAACTATGGAAAATTGAAAAAAATCTTTAGAACATAAGAGAAAACTTGATACGTTTCAACTTGGTCTCAGAGCCAAGACTCAGGGCATGCAAAATGTAATACAATAAAGTACAAAAGACTGAGTGATCAGAGCTCTTAAAATATTTTAAAATATTAAAACATGCAGAAGTCGGGAGTATCACTAATTCATAAAGTTCTACAATTCTCCACCATGAAAGGACAGACTTCAATAATCATTTCTTTCTTAAAAAAAAAAAAAAAAGAGATTGCCTTCTGTGATACTACTCTAGATCACGAAAAAGGAAGACTGGCAAACATATTGAAGGAAGAACTTGACACTAGTAAAAAAAATTAATAATTTTGACCATCTTCATAAAACTGATTATATGCTAAACTTAGAGATCCAAAGCTTGTGAACAGGAACAGCAATATTGAACTTCAGGCTCATATTCTACTCCCACCCAAAAGAAGGAACAAAGAATAACTCTAGATTATATCCAGATAGATTTATCACGTAATACCACTTTTAAAGTACTTATAAAAAATACTGACACTTCCAGTTTACAAATGCATACATTTAATATGCTTTTTTTTTTAAACTTAGAATATTGACATCATGCAATCATTTCTAAAAGAGAAATAGAGTCATCTTGGAACAGCTGTGGCAAATCCAAGTGGTTTTGTTCGCTTTTTAAGGTTATCCACAGCCAAGAGCCCTGATACACCTTGAGAAGGAAAAACTAAGAATTGGGAAGTTTGATGTGTTTTCTCTCTAGTATAATTCATCAACAGTGGCACAGTAAGTAGGAGACAATCTGTAAACTGTTTTTCAGAATTCCAGTATAAAGAGGAGAGGCTTGTTTTGTAGAATATTAACATCATAGAAATACATTTTCTCACAACAATAAACATGTCTATGTGAGCTCTGCATCTATATTACACTACACTTTTTTAAGAATTGAAATGTTATTTTACCTCCTGTAAGGGAAAGGAAATTAATGCTCACATCAGGTGATTCAACTTGCATGAAGTTACTCTTGGAATAATTGATTGTTTAAAACAAGTTCTTTAGGTACATGTTTGTTATTTTCAGAATTTGAGCTGTGAAAGTATTAGTGTTAGGATAGTGTTATTGTCACAATTGGTCCTTCCTTCCTAACTTTAACCTCCACATCTGGATGACCCCAAGAAGTAGGTTTGTTTTAAATATGGGTCTCTGCTTCAAGAAACATGATGTAGGCATCCAAGGTCTAAGATTTGCTTTTAACACAGCTTACCAATAAACAGGAGAAAATCTGAAGTAAAAACAAAGATTCACAAGGGAATTTAACTTTTTGCTTGGTTGGATCATTAAATGTAGCCTTAGAACATGCACTAAAAGGATCTTTCAGGCTTAAAAAAAAAAGTGTTTGGTTCTTTTTTTTTTGCCAAGGAAGAAGGACAAGAAATCCAAAACTCAGGTCCTGACAAAATGGCAAGCAACAGTTGTATAGAAAAAAAATCTTAAAATCCGAGGCAAACACTTTTTAAAAGCATTGTGCTGCAAGTCATACAACCCTGTATAATTTAGAAAGTAGCAGAAATTACTGACTTCACCTGATTATTTTTCTATTGTGGTTAAAGTAGAAATTCCTTGGAATTTGATTCTGCTCACTCACCTGTACTGACGTTCCACCCCAAACAGTCTTCCAGTAACATAATGGTGACAGAACCTTTCACGTAAAATTTTTTGCACCTGCAGATACAACACAAGACAGAAAGAACGCTCAGGGCTTCAAACAGGAGAAGGTACCAACAATGTAGCTACTGCAATAAAATAACAGTAAAACATACATGTTTCTGTGGTGTTACAAATACTCTGTAACACGTACATTTCTTTTGTCATCAACGATACAGGGGGGTCTTGAAAGAATGAAGTTCCAGGAGGCAGAATATTTAACAGACTCTTTTGTAGCAGAAACGAGAAAATAAAATTCAACAACAGCAACATGTATCTTTGGTCTGATCTGCTACAGTTTCTTTCCTTCCCCCCCGCCGAAGGGATGTTACACTTGTCACCAAAATTACACCAGTAATTCATGGTTCTAACTTATTAGCACAGGCAAGAAAATATTTATCAGCTGACTTAAATAAAAAAATAGCGCAGTTATTCACCCAAAACCCCAGAGGGTTGCAGACTACAGCCTTCAAACATTAAAAAAGTATCAAATACAGAGTTTCTTTGAAGATTCAGTTCAGATATTTTGTTCCTAAAAGCCTGGCGGGAGGGGCAGGAAGTAGTTTGAAACACTACTAATACAGTAGTATTCTATGAATATATGATATACTAATACATTGCTTACAAAGGATGGAATAACGTTTGTCCAGTTTTAATAAAGTCCTGAAGCCCTTCAAACTGCACAGTGAATACAGTCATTTTAATTATCAATTGGGATGAATTGTTTGGGTTATCTCTCTATATATCTGCACTGACTTCTGTTTTCCATGTTAAAAACTGTTACTTCAAACTGTAGTTTCAATTCCCAAAGAGCCAACCTTCAGCATCACAGCAGATTAAAAAATAAACTTGAAAAACTGATTTTGCAGCTGCTGTCCTAGGCTGTTAAAAAGAAGTCACCGAGATTCTAATTTGCCCTACAAACTAGAAGAATCTGATTAGATAAAAATAGATTTATGCAAATCTGTTGCCACAAACGGCTGTAAAAGTGCAAGACCATCCTTTACTGGTTTTATTAAGATTCCAAACAGCAGATAGTTACTGTAACACCTGAAGAAAGCAACATCAGGTGAGAAGTTGAAAGACAGAATACTAATACAAAAACCATTTACAGCCTTAGAAATTACATGAAGTACATGCCTTTGGTCAACCTATAGGATGACATAGATGGCAGAGGATGGAAAAGTTTCATAACTTAAACACAAAGTCAGCTACTGAGGATGTTACTAACCTCTGAAATGCATTCTCCATTTGCTCCACTGCTCTCCTTTGGCTTACGTTTACTCATGGCAGAAGCTTTCCTCTTTAAAGAAGAAAGAGAATATAAAAGTTATATTAAATTGCTCTGTTTTTCAAATAATTGTGTTAGGCAGAACATCTATTTAGATATTAGCAAACTAAATTTAGTACAGCAAACCCAAGGCAGTTGCCCACTTGTAAGAACTTAAGTTGCAATGAGCATCATCCCTTAACTGATAAAGATGTAGTAGTTCATCTTACTAGTAAAAAACCAAAAAACCCCAAAATACCAAAAAAACCCCCAAAAATAAAAAAAAATCCCACCAAACCCTGAAACATTTTTAATTCATTTCTCATTAAATTAAATTCGCTTTTACATACAACTTCTGAAGAGCATTTGCTTTAGGATGCTTTTCAACACAATGCAAACAGTAACTAATACAACTGAAATGAAAGCTTTTTTTCAAGTTTTCTCCCAGATTTTTCTAGCAAGTTCTTGGGCTGACATTCCCAAGTGTGTGGATGACATGCCAAGTTGTAGCAAGCACAGTTGCACACAACCTGGTCTCCCACAGAACCAGGAGTGACACAAGCTCACATGTTTACCCTGCAGGTACATTGTTGTCAACAACCAAAGGGATACCCTTCAAGTAAGTTGTATTAACAAGTGACATTTTTACACCTTCCCCTCTCTCCAACCACCCAGTGCAATTTGTTAGTTTAACTGCCTTTTAAGGCAATTTGAAACAAAGTATTTATATTTTTGCTGCTGAAACAAGCTACATGGTAACATGTGAAATCACCACAATTCAGCCTTTTAAGGAACAACTGGAATCATAACAGGTGGGAAGAGTTAACTTTTTCACTAGGAGCTGGTGTAGTGCTGTGCTTTGGATTTGGGATGAGAAATGCTGTTGATAGCACATTGGTGTTTTTAGTTGTTGCTGGGCAGTCAGGGCCTTTTCTGCTCCTCACCCCACCCATCTGGGAAGGGGCACAAGGAGCTGGGAAGGGACACAGCCCCCAGCTGACCAAAGGAACATCCCATCCCACAGGGGGTCATGCTCAGTGTATAAACCTGGGGGAAGAAAAAGGAAGGGGGGGACTTTTGAGAGCGATGGTGTTTGTTTTCCCAAGTCACCATTATGCCTGATGGTGTAGTGCTGTGCTTTGGATTTGGGATGAGAAATGCTGTTGATAGCACATTGGTGTTTTTAGTTGTTGCTGGGCAGTCAGGGCCTTTTCTGCTCCTCACCCCACCCATCTGGGAAGGGGCACAAGGAGCTGGGAAGGGACACAGCCCCCAGCTGACCAAAGGAACATCCCATCCCACAGGGGGTCATGCTCAGTGTATAAACCTGGGGGAAGAAAAAGGAAGGGGGGGACTTTTGAGAGTGATGGTGTTTGTTTTCCCAAGTCACCATTATGCCTGATGGAGCCCGGCTTTCTCAGGGATGGCTGAACACCCGCCTGCCCATGGGGAGCAAGGAATAGATTCCTCCTTGTTGCTGGGCAGTCAGGGCCTTTTCTGCTCCTCACCCCACCCATCTGGGAAGGGGCACAAGGAGCTGGGAAGGGACACAGCCCCCAGCTGACCAAAGGAACATCCCATCCCACAGGGGGTCATGCTCAGTGTATAAACCTGGGGGAAGAAAAAGGAAGGGGGGGACTTTTGAGAGCGATGGTGTTTGTTTTCCCAAGTCACCATTATGCCTGATGGAGCCCGGCTTTCTCAGGGATGGCTGAACACCCGCCTGCCCATGGGGAGCAAGGAATAGATTCCTCCTTTTGCTTTGCTTGTGTGCACGGCTTTTTCTTTGTTTATTGAACCATCTTTATCTCCACCCATGAGTTTTCTCACTTTTATTTTTCCAGTTCTCCCCTCAGTCCCAGCTGAGGGGAGTGAGTGAGCGGCCTTGTGGTCCCATCTGCCAGCTGGGGTGAAACCACACCAGCACAGTGACACTGGAGCAGCTTCTTTCTTTCACAGAATGGTTAGAGTTGGAAAGGACCTTAAAGATAATTGAGGTCCAAACCCCCTGCCCTGGGCAGGGACACCTCCCACCACACCAGGTTGCTCCAAGCCCCCTCCAACCTGGCCTTCAACCCCTCCAGGGATGGGGCAGCCACAGCTTCTCGGGGCAACCTGGGCCAGGCTCTCACCACCCTCAGAGAAATCAGGAAGAACTTCTTTGCTAATCCAAATCTCCCTTCTTCCAATTTAAAACCGTTACCCCTTGTCCTGCCACTGCACTTCCTGACAGATAATAAACGCCTCTCTAGATAAGGAGCACCAGTAAAAACCCATTCCCCTCCTTTGTGCTAACAGAAAGGCCTCCGAGACTTGCTCCACAACAATTTACGCTTATTTTAAGGCAGCCGTTAACCCGCTTCTCCCGGTTTAGGCTCCGTCTATTGTGAGGCCGGCACGGCCGCTCCGCCTGCAGAGCCCGAGACCGGCTGATAACAGTACACATACATCCAGCCGCCACCACGGGAGCGCGGGGAAGGGGGAGGCCGAGCTGAACGGCAGCCCTTCGGTTCGTTAAGCCGGGAGCAGCAGGACCACCGGCGGGGGGGAGGACGCCCCACTCCCGTTCCTCACGCCCCTCCCAACCCAAAACCTCCCGGCGGCCGCGTCCCGGTGAGGGGGGCCCGCTCTCAGGCCTCAGGCCCACCCAGTGGCGGCTCCACAGCCCTCAGCAGCCATTACCCCCTCTCCCCCCCTAAACCGAGTCCCCCAGGGCGCTCGGGGGAAGCGCATGCAGCGGTGGTGGCGGCGGATCGCATCCCCCACCGTGCTGAGGCGACGAGCGGCCTGTCCCGTCTATTCCCCTCACGATTCCCGCCTCCCCTCACCTGAGGCGGCGGACCCAGCCGCGCGCGCTCCCGTCCCGCTCCCGGCAGCCCCCGCGCCGCACAGC
>NW_015090831.1:436054-450046 GCF_001431845.1 Calidris pugnax | reverse complement strand
CTTGCTCCCTCCTGCTTGGGGCTCTCTGCGGTGGGTTTTGGGGCGGGAGGGTAGGGAAGGCTGGTTATTTGACTTCTGGTGGTACAAAGACCCCACCGCTGAGGAGCTGAACTTCCAGGGGATCATCCAAGCCCTGGACTTGGATGTTGGGGAGGGGACGTCGGGGGTTTGATGGCAGCCGGTGGCTATCGGTGGTGACTGGCTATATTTGGTCGATGGCCCGCTCTGATTCTACTCCAATGTCGCGTTGTGGTTGTGTTTTTTTTCTCCACGGCCTTCTGCTGGGAAGGCCAAATGTCTCCATCCACGCTTGCGATGGTGCTGGGTTGTTAGGTCAGGCACTGCCGGTGGGCTGGTCTGACTGTTTTTCCTACCCATGGGAAGGAAAGTTACACGTCCAAAAACCTCTGAGATAGATCGAAAGGCAAACTAAATGCCCAACTCCGGGAAATATGGGAAGAGAATCCAGAAGTAAAGAGTTTGGGCGTTTAACGTCAAGTTGAAATCGGAGTCCTCTCCATAAGTAGGATGTTTCTGTTGAAATTGCTGTTGTCTGCTTGTTTCTGGAGCTTAATTATGTCCTCCGTGGTTTCAAAAAGAGGGTTTGAGCGCTGAGTTTATTAAGTACCGTGGAGTGGGCCGTGAGGGTGTGTGTCAACAGGGCATGGAGGTTTAATGGTGGTGGTCAGCAGAGAGAGCCTGTGTCATCTCCGCCTCGCCGCGGGATGGAGAGACCCACAAGAAAGAGCTCTCCTTGAAATGCTGGGGGAATCGCCCGTTCCTAATTTGTATGTACGTTGTCTTGCACGAAGCAGCAATTTTGTGATCGAGCTGGAAAGAGTTTGAGAAAGCCGTAATTTGCTGCTGGGGTGGAAAGAATGAGAGAAAAATAGAGTTGGGCCGACCCTTAACAATGTTGCGTAGAAGGGTTGAAGGTAGCGGCCATCGCTGCAGTTCTTTCTAATAGTTTGTCGTTAGTTTCCCGTTAGCTTGTAAAAACAAGATCACTTTGGGTTTAAACATGTGAAAAAACTCAACAGTGATGATCATGGTCAAAACCAGGAGCTATGTGTTGAAAACCCCATTCTTTAAACGGGTTGCTCTCCTTTTAGATAGTTTGTTACAGGCAAGAGTTGGGCAGCAAAAGACTGTCTAGGAGTAAAGGACAGAGTTTTCTTCTTTTTTATGCCAATGTTTCCTTTCTCAACCGGAGGTACCATTGATCTATTTTCATCTGTACACACAAACCTATAGCAGCTTCAGGATAATGCTCCCAATATATATGGAGCTGGAGATCTATCTGCAACTTCCATGGCCTACAGCTGATAATGTGTATTATTTATTATGGGGACTTAATACGTTATTTCTCTGTGTTTTAGTGTTCAAAATAAGTACTATTTGATTTAATACAGTTGCTTGGTAAGATACCCTAACAGAATTCTAAAGCTGGGCAGAATCATTCAGGGTCTTCCCTTTGCATCCTAGAGATAAAACTAATAAACTAATTACTAATAAAGCCTTAAATTTCCATAGACCTCCAGCTCCTGCAGCCATGTCTGGGCTGGCAAAGGCAACTGCTGATTTGGGGGGATTGGGTAGGGAAGGTGCCTCCTGAGGAGCCACTGGTGGGACTGGGGTTCCGAGTTGTGTCGGAGGCAGCGCCCAGCACGAGGGGAGCCGAGGTTAATTTGGGGCTCCCGGCTGCTGTCACAACAGCCTTCGAAGAATTGACTCAAGCTGTGTTAAAGGAAGACTGTGCTTTATCAACAGCTATAGCTAAAGGGCAACACGGGTTTGTTTTGTGTGGGGCTTTGAGCCAAAATTAACAATTATTTTCATGTATTCCAGGTTGGTGGCTTCCCAGTCAGAGAGATTGTTTTGAAATTAGCCAGAAACCTACCAAGGCAGTGTGTAGGCTGTGCTAGACATGAAGGTGCTCTTCAGGCCAGACCTATGTTTGTCTCTAACAGTCTTTCCTTAGAGTTTGTTGTCTTACCTTTCTTTGTAGATGGATGTGTTGGTTTAGACTAGGTTTGAAGATGTGAACTAGATGTTTGAAGAGAATCTTTATGATGCAATACTTTCAATAATTTAACTTTTCTTCACGTGCAGTCCTTCCGTTCCGCGTTGGCTGTGGAGGGATCAGTCTTTCTCCTTGTTAAAAAGCACTGAAGATCTTGGCTTAAGTCAGAGTCCACTCAAAAATGGAATGCTTTGGTTTTCAGCTGGGTTATTTAATTTTGTTTGTCCCTAGATTATTTTATTTGTTGTTTTCCTACTCTTATTCGTGGCGATTCCTTGTATGTGGAGGATCAGTGACTTGAATACGGTCCATAACTACAAAATTAGTTTCTGAATCAGCAGCCAGTGCTTGTCGTGGATGTTCCTGCTGGAAAGCAGTAGCCCAGGTGGGTGGCCCCTGGTGCCCATCTGGAGCCCCACTAATGTCAGCGTGTCTTTCTATGGGCTTAAGAGACCACATGCACAAAGCAGCTTGCGGGAGAAGAATCTTATCTATTAATGGCTCGGGACACAAATTTTGAAAATGACTGACTGAGTTTCCTTTTCAAAAATACTGTTAAAACTTTAGAAAAAGTGATGAGTTTGGTTTCTTCTTTGGGGCTTGATTGGTTGTTTGGGAGCTTGGTTTTGTTTGGCTGGTTTTTAAGGGCCCTGTATTGGTTTCTCTTTTATCCCCTTGGAAGGGAATGTCAAAATTACCATTGACTTCAACAATAAAAAGACACAGGGTACATTTTTGAATGCTCTCGTGTTGTTAAGGACCTGCTTATTCTTTTTAAGAGTTATTTGAATGTTTGAAGCCACAGGCTTTCACTGGCTTTTCTTTGTAATTATTTTTGGAACTATTAGGTGGATTAATACTGCTCAATCGGTTTCACGTAGGCCTGCACAGGAACCAAAGCCTGTATTAGGAATAAAATTTTGGAAGAGCATTGGAGACAGATAAAAATTAAAGCATCCTGAATGCTGTGTAACTAGAGTTAAACCAAGTAGGCTGCTAATAAAAAGCAGCAGTTAAGAAATTAAGAAGGTCTGACTCCTTTCCTCTCTTCAAATTCCAAGTTCTTTATTAGAGCGATACCTATTCTTTTTTATTAATTGCTTAAAAAGGAGTTCAGGCTTTGCACTATTTTTCAATCGAGGTAAAATTTGTCAAAATCACTTAGATTAAGAAGTTATAAAGCGTATTGAGTGCATATACATACATATTTAGCTACATATACAAATGTATGTGTGTATATAAAAGTAGTGTAAAAAAAGATAGATACTTTAAAACAGTACTTAAAATTAAAGCGACTGTGGCTCCAAAGATGTGTGTTTGCAGCCTTTTAACTCCCAAGTTGTTGTTTTGATCTGGCACATGGCGGCAGGAATCAGTCATTGCCGTGAGATGGCTATTCATAGACCTTTGTGATCAGCTCAGTTTATCTGCAGCTTGACAGGTGTCCCCATCGCAAAAAAAATGAGGAAGGAACAAATTGTGGAGAGCAGCTTTGAGTGGTGGCTCCTTGGGTTGAAGCTGAGGAAGGTTGTAGAGGGCAATATGGAGAGATGGAGATGCACAGGACACATTTGTCACTCTGTTTGGGTTTTTGTTGGGTGGCTTTTTTTCCTGAAATCTTGTTTCAGGAGCGTTAAATTTACTTAAAAAACCGAAATGGTGAAATGTCTGGAAATTCTTTTTGAGTTTTCTAGTAACTTTCTTTATCAAAGAGAGAATAAAGGATTTCATTTATAACTCTGGTTAAATTCCTCAATGTGCTGTTTTCTTTTTTTAATTTATTTCTTCTGCTGGAAATATTTTTAGACTAAGGAAACAGTATTTTAAAAATCATTATCTTGTCACAATATCTGGTAACTAAGACCTATAGAAGCAATATGTCAATTACATTATTCCTATACGAGGTAAAATTGAAGGCCGGGATTAAAATATATTAATTTTGTTCATAATTTTGGATTAGTCTACATTTTCAGTGGTGCTAAATCCAAAATTTTTGTGCCTTACTGAAGGAGGGGAGTAATTTGAAACATAAATAGCATCTTAAATATTTAGGCCCTTGGTTTGCACCATCAGTAGCGTGGCCTCGCTAAGAAAAATTCCCAAGTGAGGGAACCAGAACAGTTGTCAATTGTTTGCACAACAAATCCTGCTGGATCAAATGGTGATATTCTCAACGTTTAGATAAAGGGAGGCTCGCAGTAACGTTGCCTTGTACCCCTTTGCCAAAGGAAACAAACGCAGCCTAAGTTAGGAGAAAAGTAAAAGTTGGCCAAATGGAAGGTAGGCCTACATATCATAAGTACAGAGAGTTGAATTTTTCCATTCATCCTGCCTAATGTTTCAAAAACATGTAAATGAAATTTCAATTTGCCAACTTGAGACGTTATTTTTAAGCTCTGGTAGATGATTGCCAACGCGTTATTTAGGGTTATCTGTTGTGAGAAACAAAACCCCTTATAAAAACATGTAAAACAGTCCGTTTTTTCTTCATCCTTTGAGCTTTTACCTGTATATATCATGTATACTTTTATACTTTATATATATATATACACATGCACATGGATTTATACACACATGTGAATGTGTATATGTATAAATGTATATATTTAGCCCCACTAAAACAAGTACAAATTTCATGTGTTTTGGTAGGACTCAAACTGTAGCATTGACAATAACAAACAGCTGGCACTGGCTTTATATTTTGACTGTGTTTGCACCTAATCTACTTTTAAATGACATATATTTTAAATTTATTTAATTTTTACCTTTAAGACACTGATGCAAGGAAGATTTATGCATCTGTTTGGTTATTTTTTTTATATAAGCATACTGTTGACTTCAAGAGGTAAATTTTATTTATTTTATATGTCTGTAGAAGACAAACACAATAAAAAGATTTTGCTGGATCCTCTCACCCAACCCCTAGATGAGAGGACAGATTTTTAGTATCTGCTATTTTTGTAAGAAAACACTGCAAAAGTGGACAAATGACATCATTGATTAAAGAAACAAAGTATTCAGAAATCTGTAGCGAGCTGGGTTTTTTTAGAACAGAAGTTCCTTTTGTCTTTTATGGGCTTTGGGGGCAGGAGGGAGGGGGATACGTTGTCCCCTCATAATCTTTCTGGGGAAGAACCTCAGCTAAAGCAAATTCCAAGAAGTGTCAGAGTTAAGAGCTAGATAAGTTGGGATAAATTGGTGATGCAACGTGTTTTTAAGTTGTTCTTGAGCATGGCTACTTTAAATATGAAATGATACTCTAAGATCTGCCGGTATTTCAAAGTTCAGTAACTTTTCTTAATGCATGTGATGCAACGTGTTTTTATGTTGTTCTTGAGCATGGCTACTTTAAATATGAAATGATACTATAAGATCTGCCGGTATTTCAAAGTTTAGTAACTTAATGCATTTTGAAGTCTTAAGAGAAAAAGCCTTTAGGAAATATCCTTCTGTTTTGCAAACTGCTTGTTTTAAAGTTTTCTGGCCTTTAATTTTTTTCTTGAAGGAGCAGGCTGTGTTTCTCAAGGATAGTCCCCTTTGAAAACGTAAAGTCATTTTCCTCAGAAGACTCCCATTCATACAATCTCAGGAAAGGTTAGGCTTTTTTTTTTTTTTTTTAAAAAAAAATACTCTTTCAAAATATTTTTCCTCCTTTAACATTTTGTCGCACAGGAGTTCTTGCCGAAGGGATTCTTGGCCGTTTTAGCAACTGTAATCTAGTTAAAAGGTTTGTTTATGCTTCCCATCTCTGTTCTGCTGATGGTATTGGAGCGCGGGCCAGAGCCAGGCAGCTATAACTGTTTATAGCAGGCAAACTTCAATTAAAGCTGCAGCCTTCAGTTTACTAAATACCAATATGGTCGTGGCAGCTGCAAATAATTGCAGAAAGGATGAAAGTTGAGCGGTGGCCTACGATTTCTCTCTTTCTCCAGACGTTCTTTTTTCACTTGTTGTTCTTTTCCTATTTCGAACCCTGCCTACCCTTTCGCATTCAGAAATGCTTTGCTCTTTGAAAGAAGCTGTCTGTGAAAGGCAGAGATCTATATTTGGGACCGTAGCTTTTCGAGGCAAAACATTCATTGATTCCGGTGGAAGTTTTGTCCTAAATAAGGGCTGTAGAGCGTGTTCCTCTGGATCGGAGCAGGTATCACAATTTTGCTACCACAACCATAGGCTGTTGTCCAAACTCAAAGTACCATTGACTTTTCTCTACTAAGATAATTTAAAGGTTGAGGGCTGTGAGGTCCCACCTTCTCGGGGTAGCAAGAATGTGCTATATTTAGTGGACAATAACTCAAGGATTTGTGTGTTTGGAAAAAAAAAAAAAACAAAAGGCGATCTAATAGCATAGATTTCATTTAATGCTTTAAACGTGAGGCTGATGTTTGGGTTTCAGGATTATGTATTTAAAAATATGTGAATTGTTGGAGCCTTTTAAAACACGCGTGGTTTTGCTTGAAGTCTGCCTCGGTGTTATTAAGTAATAAAACACGTACGTGTCTGTGGGCCATCTGAACTGAAGAAGCAAACCATATCTGGCCTGTAGGCTATTGGTTCCTCACCTCTGTTTTAAAATTAGTAAAATCATTTGCAGCGTGATTCATTTCTAAAAATGACTTGTCCATCTGTGCCGAGCGTACCAGCTATAAAGTTGCAGGGCTCGCTGGGGTAACGTTGATGCTTTATTTTATTTTTTCTTTTCTTTTCTCAAAGTTGCATTGCTCTTGTAACATCTTTGTTGTGGTTTTTGTATCAGGCTTGGGCCAAGTTGTTGTTCTTTGATAAATAGCTTTGTACTAGGCATGTAATTCGGGGTATTACGATACTGCTATGGAAGGCAATTTTAATTTTTGGAAGTATCAATAAAGTATTTGTACTCTTGATATTTCGTTATTAAAAATCTATATATGAAATCTTTACGCTGAGGAAAAAAAATAAAGGCTCTATTCTGTTTTCGCTGATGTCAGTGCTAAAATATTTATTAACTTCCTTGGGTGCTGGATCAAGCCCTAAACCTGAATTTTTCATGAGTTCTAACTTCACAGAGGTATTGGGGAATGAGCAGTTCTAACCATGTAATGATCCCAAAAGCTGGTCGTTAGGGCAGCTTCTTAATCAGCTGGTATGTGGATTCCTAGTGGATCACCTTACATATTTAGCTTTCTTCCTGGCCTTGTGGTTTTCCCTGGTCTTTTTCCCATGCTCCTTTTCTGAAAAACTTCACAGTTCTGAATCAGTCTTCATCTTTTTTATTTTTTGGAACTCAAGTCATTATCTGATGTGAGAGTTCTGCTAAGAATCTGCAGACACGTGGTGAGGTAGAACTTAATGAGCATACCACTGGAACTCAAAAATAAATGGCAAATTAAAAGATAATAATTTTTATTTCTTTTTTTTTAATGTAAAAAGAACATATAAATACTTTATGCCAGTAAAGGTATTCCTGTGTGTAGGAACTACATCATTTTTCTCAAATAATAACTAGCAAAGCAATAATTGTTGTTTTGTCAGAGAATGAATATATAAACTTTGTAGAACCTGTTGTTTACTGGTTTTTTTGTTTTATTTGAAAACAGTTAATCGACTGTCTCCGAATATTGATCTGTGCTGAATAAAAACAAGTTTGACTCTATTCAGGCTTTTTTGAAGTTGTGGGTTTGATACAACAACTTGAGACACACTTATCCCATAGTGGAACCGTCGGAAGTATATTGTTCTGATTTTTTAAATATTATTACATTTGACAAAACAGGGGAAAAAAGATCATATTCAGCTTTTGGTAGCTATTGCAAATAATTATAATACTTTGTATGCACTGGGATTTATTTATAGTATCTGGATGTCTAGAATGTTTCTGAGCTATTATAGAAAAAATGAAATACTTTTTAGGTTCTGTTTTGGTAGATAATAGTCAAAATTCATATGTAACATATGAAAATGTTCATTGTAATGGTGGTGAATGAATTTAGTCATTGCTGACACCTGGTGAACCTTAGATTGAAGATGTATTAAAGCCTCTCTAATTGTTGTTGTCTTGAAAGAAAGGTCTTTATTGAGATTTTTATTTCATGTCCTAATGTGGGGTCTGTAAAAATGGGTTCTCGTGGGTACTGGAGGGCTCCACAGACAGGTGGTATTTTCGGATTAGTTTCTGTGAATCCTTATGGTCATCAAAAATTTGTAAATAATTACTACTTCTTTAATCTCTGCGTTAATCCCGTCCCGTGTAATCCCTAATTGTTTTGTCCTCAGTTTGCTTAGACTCTCCTGTTGTTTACTTTTGCTTTACTCCCATAATTTATTTTGCCCTACTAGAAATACCTGAGACCTTACGAACTCTTTAGAGAGTCTAAGAAGTGAAGTTTGATGCTCAACTTGGTGGCGTTTTTCCTGCGTGTCGGTCGCGCAGCCCGTCTGGACCAGCATGAATAAACTTGAAACTTCAGAGAACGCCATTATTAGGTAGAAATATTGTTATTTTTGAGCAAACAAAGAACGGCTGAGCCTGCTTCACCCCAGAGGAGACTTCCCCAAAACTGCAAGGTGCTGCCTGTGGACAACTTGGTGGCGTTTTTCCTGCGTGTCGGTCGCGCAGCCCGTCTGGACCAGCATGAATAAACTTGAAACTTCAGAGAACGCCATTATTAGGTAGAAATATTGTTATTTTTGAGCAAACAAAGAACGGCTGAGCCTGCTTCACCCCAGAGGAGACTTCCCCAAAACTGCAAGGTGCTGCCTGTGGATAAGTCTTCCTGCTGCTCGCCGTGCTGTTTGACGTTAGGTAGACTTATTTTAGGGGAAGATGGTGTTTTTGTTCTCTGTAGGAGAAAGGAGGGTTGTAACTGAAAGCTTCTGGAGGGGGTTTGCGGTGTGGGCGGAGGAAGGAAGCGAGACGTTAGGAAGGAGCAGGGTTTGGGGAGAGGGGTTGGTGGTGGGGAGCGGGGCTGTCAATGGTGATGGGGGGCCAGGAGGGAGGTGGATGGAGGCAAAGCAAGCGTTGGGACAAGAGTTGAAGGGGGGTGGCGTGGGGGTAATCAGGGCTGTAGTGAAAACTGGGAGGTGATTTGGGAACAGGGCCCACGTGGCTGCGTATAAAATTATTTGCCATGGTGGAGGGGAGGAGATCTGGTAAGGGATGGTGATGGGAAGGAGAAGTGGTGACAACTCTTGGAAAAAGACCTGGTAGCCTCACCGAAGACACAACTATGAAGCCCCATTGCTTGTATTTTCACACACTGGAAAGTGCTGCTTAATCACAGTCTTTACATACAATGGAAAAGGGAAATAAGTAGGCATCTGACTACTGTCAGGCATGTAAATAATTTCATAATATTGTCACTGTCGCTGCCTAGACTTGGAAGAGCTTAAAGTTGTCTCGGTCTAGATCATCATTTGGACACCAAGCCCCATTGTGAGAATGAATATATATTTTCACATGATAACTGGTATCAGTAGAAAAGAAGTGCTTAAATATCTTTGAGGACTTTGGCCTGGATGTTTAGGTTTCCATGAGTTAAGTCTCCAGGCAATTAAATACATGACTGGATTTTGGCTTTTTCTTCTTTGTCCTCCTTCAGTTCCGTCTCGTGGCTGCGAACTCCAGGTCTTGATTGGAGGAAA
Source organism: Calidris pugnax (assembly GCF_001431845.1). Taxonomy (NCBI): domain Eukaryota; kingdom Metazoa; phylum Chordata; class Aves; order Charadriiformes; family Scolopacidae; genus Calidris; species Calidris pugnax. The sequence continues at coordinate 440,403 of NW_015090831.1, read as the reverse complement.
GCAGTGGAGAATTCTGCCCATCCTGTAGCATAAACACATCTCTCTGACAAAGACCTCCATGTTTAAGTTTTCATTAGGAGAAGCATCCCATGGTTCTGTTCTGAAAAGGGTGACTGAAATGCTCAGCGTGCCTTCTCTGGCTTGCCATTATTTTGTTTACTTTGACTATATTCTTTCTTCCTCCTCTCTTGAGTAAACAATTCTAATCCACTGCTGTACATGCAAGTCATTTTTGTTATTTATTTCTGAACCTCCCTAGGTTGTTTTTTTTTTTTTTTTTAGGCATCCTTTTGACATCAGATGACCAGAAGTAAACACAGTATTCCTAGTGAGGGGAAACCACTGATTTATATGGATTATTCTAATCCAACATCATGCAAGCAAAATCAAAAAATAGTTTGACTACCTAATGATTCAGAAATGCAGAAGTGTTGCCAAAAATTTTAGCATTTGTTAGCTTTACACTTGAGCAAATGCATTCTGGTAGAGAATTTAACTTCTTTTTTTTTAACTCTTATCTTCGGAGTTTTAGAGCTGTGAATTTATTCCAGAAAAACAGAATTGTGTGTTTTACAATTAATAAAAACCATGAACATTATTTTTTTTAATTGTTTGCATTTCCCTCTTCAGATCAGTATTCCTGGACTTACACATAGAGGGACAAACATTCTTTCATTGAATACAGCCAGAAAAAGTTTTTTTTTTCTTTATTGAACAGGAGCTTTGGTATGATTTAGCATTTTCTAGTTGGAGATAATGGTCTGAAGTACAGCCTGTGCTACGGGAAATAAATTCAGTATACCTTAGTGAGGAAAGGAATATCTCTTGAATAACATCAGTTTTTGTGTATTTGGAATGCTTAAGTATTTCAACAGAAATGGGAACAAAATTTTTTTGAGGAACCTGAGCAGTGGGAACCAGATGTGTTGATTTTGTAAGCATTAAACAGTCTGCATTTGAAATATTATTCTCTGATGCCTTTGAATTCAATGACTGACTAAATTATTTCATGTGCCTCTTCTGGACAGTGTTTTTCTGTGTATTTGTCAATCATAACTGGAGCCCTGGTATTACTGTAGTATAGAATAATAGTAATAATGAGGGATTTATTGTTTTTTTTCCATTGACTTCTGTGAAAATTATTTTGGACCTAATACAGGAGGATGATTTTACATAGTTCAATAAACAATAGAAAGAGAAAATGATAATTTAGGATGAACAGTAGAAAAGGCTTCTTATAATGAGAGAAACTTGATTTCTAAATTTAATTTCTGTTGGGTAGCTTAAATTCGAAATATTGATACTGTTCTGTGTTAGTTTCTTAGCTTGGCTATGAGGGAATATTTTTGCACTTACAAGAAATAAACTTCATTTTTAAATTCCTTTATTTTTTTCCTGTTCAAGACTTAAAAAAAAAAAAATAAAAACAACAAATCCCAAACCTGTCCCAAAAAATTTAAATGCGTTTTTCTCTAAACTACAACAGCTGTACAACATTGTTTGAAATAAATATTCTGATACAGTTCTGCCAAAAACAAGAAAAAGGGATTTGTTCAATCAGCTGAAATAAAATTATCTGCAAAGTAACAATGAGTTACTTATCCCCATGATTCAGCATTTGATGAATAATATGTTAATAAATAATTCCTTTCGGTTAGAAAACCAGATTTGAGAGGGGTTTTTTTTCTGTTTATTTACATTTTATATAGTAATACACTGGTCAACTGGCTTTAACTTCAGATGGGCTGAGGGAGAATGTAACAAAGTGAAAATGCCTGTTCTGCATGAAATGTAAATACGTCCTCAGCAACTGGATTAATCTCTGATCATCTCTCTTGTTAGATGTTTTTCTCACTGTTATAAAATGCAGAATTTTAAAAGCAAATTTAATTGTTTCGGATAAAAGTGAGGAAAATAATGTGTTTCTGCAACATTGCCATATGAAGCATTAAATGGGAAATACATGGAGATATTAAACGTGCTGTCCTCATTTTCATTTATAGCCAGGGAGTCTGACATTACCTTTACGTGACTTTTACCGTGACTTTTTACTTTTATTTTCAAGCAGAATGCCTTTTCTACCTAGAAAAGTAAGAGTCATACCTTCTGTCCTCTATTATTTATTTATTTAAGGTATTCAGTGCTGTGACTTGCTGCTACCATTAGAATATTAAGTGTTCATAACGTGGTTTTGGTAAGGAAACTTTTAAAATAGTGTCTGGGCAGAACATTGTGTTTCTGTAGAGGAGATAATTGCTCTCCTAAACTTGATTAGCATATGTTTGTGTGGGGTTTTTTTTGAGGCTACTTAATTTGATGGTATTATCTCTTAGGCTTCCTGCCCCTTGAGTTGGATGGGACTCTTACCTCTCCAAGGGGGGAGCTCATGTCTGATGATGGAGTGCAGCATATTTTTCTCCATGCCACGGAAAAAGGAGTTTATGACTCGGGCAAAACACTTTCCCCATTTCTGTAGAGACTCTTCTGTGTGTTTAGTGTCCAAAAACTTTTTCATAAATACAGCTATAGAATACCTAAGGCTATTCAATTCATCTTTTCAAGGGTAAAGGATTTTTTTTTGTTCTTTTTGATTAAATTTTTTGAGAAAGGAAGCTGTCAGAACTAACTTTATAGTTTTGCCTTTGTTGAATTGACACTCTATAAAATTTTATTTTAGCAGATTTGATACAAGGAGGAGGGAAAACGAGAGACTACGTACAAGTAGGGCACAGAAGAAAGTTGTAGGTTATTAAATCTTTTCAAGGAGAAAAGGAAGTAGTTCAGTGTGCTCGCAGAGGTTCCTGTGTCAGCATTTGAGAAGCCTGGAAGAGATTATCTTCAGCCACCAGTAGGTAACGAAGGACAGGATGTGAAGGGAACACTGAACTACCAGCACGGAGGAAATTGGAGATATTAGCCTGTTTCAGAACAGGGTTTGCTTTAGATGTCTTCATGCTCTTGAGCTACAGTGCGAGAGAGAGTTTGGAGCACTCAGATTAAAAAGTGAATGCTGGTATCTTGAAATAGACATTTTTAATAGGCTTTTGGCTTATTTTTTCAGAGGGAATTTATCATGAAGGAGAAGTGATAGCAACACAACAGGTCAGTTGGAGCAACGTAACGCTTCACGTGCCTGATTGGTTTTGGGGGGTGTTCTTCCTCCTCGTGCTGCTGTTCACATCCATGTACATTTTCCTGAGAATTGGCCCTTTTCTTGAGGGCACGGGGAGTTTTAATAGAATTAGTTAAGGGTCATTTGGCCACAGGGCTCAGGCCATAATCTCTCAGCTGGGTTCTCACTGGCAGGTGAGTTGGGCATGGAGGCATGTGTATGGCTCCACCTGTGCCATGGGTGCTCTGCTCTGCACCCTGCTGGGTTTTCCTTTGGCTCCAGCACTGAATTTGTCAAATGGACATCAACATTTGGTGGGGAAAAAAAAAAAAAAGAATTTGGGTCCTCCCAACCCTACGGATTGGTAATGCTTGTGGAACGTAGGCTGGAGAAAGCGGGGTGTGTACACATGGGTGAGAGCCACCAAGCTGGTGAAGGGCCTGGAGAACAAGTCCTATGAGGAGAGGCTGAGGGAACTAGGCATGTTTAGTTTGGAGAAGAGGAGGCTGAGGGGAGACCTCATTGCCCTCTACAACTACCTGACAGGAGGTTGTAGAGAGGCAGGTGTTGGCCTCTTCTCCCAAAGGACGAACGACAAGACCAGAGGAAATGATCTGAAGTTGCGGCAGGGGAGGTTTAAATCAGATATTAAGAAGAATTTCTTTACTGAGAGGGTGGTCAGGCACTGGAATGGCCTGCCCAGAGAGGTGGTGGAGTCACCATCCCTGGAGGTATTTAAGAAATGTGCAGATGTAGCATTTCAAGGAATGCTCTAGTGCCCGAGATTAGAAGGGTCTTTTTTTGTGTGTGTATGATTGGACTTGTTGATCTCAGATGTCTTTTCCAACCATGACGATTCTGTGATTTAAGTGCCAGAGGGGTGTCAGTTGTGCTTTGTTTTGCAGGATTTGTCCGGCTGGTGGAAGGGAAGAGCCACTGCTCAGGACGCGTGGAGATCCATGATGAGGACCAGTGGAAAACTGTCTGTGGCTCAGGCTTTGGTCCCAAAGCTGCTGATGTGGTCTGCAGGGAGCTGCAGTGTGGTGTGGTCCTGGCTTTCACCAGAGAAGCCTACCTTGGAGAAGGGGTTGGTCCCATGTGGGACGGAGAGCTGCAGTGTGTGGGGAACGAATCCCTCCTCGCCTCCTGCCCCAGGGGCTCCCCACGGGACCCGTCCTGCACCAATGCAGGGCGCGATGCTGTCACCTGAACACGTAAGGACTCAAGGACGGGTGTT
>NW_015090831.1:426434-427393 GCF_001431845.1 Calidris pugnax | reverse complement strand
AGAGGAAATGATCTGAAGTTGCGGCAGGGGAGGTTTAGATTAGATATTAGAAAGAACTACTTTACTGAGAGAGTGGTCAGGCACTGGAACAGCCTGCCCAGGGAGGTGGTGGAGTCACCATCCCTGGAGGGATTTAAGAAACGTATAGACATGGCTCTTCAGGGCATGCTCTAGTGCCCAAGGTTATTGGTTTATGGTGAGGTGTTGAGTGTGGGGTTTAGTTGGTGGGTGCGGTGTTTTTGGTGGGCGTTTGGTGTGGTGTGTTTTGTTTTGGTTTTGTTTAGGTTTTTTTGTTTGTTTGTTTGTTTTTTTGTGGTTGGACTCGATGATCTCAGAGGTCCCTTCCAACCCCTAAGATTCTGTGATTCTGTGATACTTTGGCTCCAGCACTGAATTTGTCAAAAGGACATCGACATTTGGTGGGGGGAAAAAAATAAATAGATAAATTAGCTGTCCTCCCAACCCTACGGATTGGTAATGCTTGTGGAACGTAGGCTGGAGAAAGCGGGGTGTGTAGGTACGGGAGAGCGGAGCAGGTGGAGCCAGGTAGGCTCTGCTGAAGCTGTCAAGTCTGTGAGATCAGTCCTGTCCTTGCCAGTTGAGACTTGTGTTTGACCTGCATCTGTCGTGAGCATAATCCTTCACTCAGATGCTGTTCTCACACAGAATTTGCTTGTTATTTTAGGTGCGGAGCGTTGGCCTGGCGAGGTGCTTGCCTGATACCGACGCTCTGGGATAATGAGGGTCAGTATCAGTGTATAATGACGTTCTGAAATTGCCTGTGCAGAGACTGATACAAGCGTGGACACGTAGGGAGCCTGCCCGTGGAGCCCCACACCTTGGCGGGGCTGTCTGTCACCCAGATGTGTGTAGCTGGATCTTGCAGAGAGATCTGGAGGTGCTGGAGCGAGTGCAGAGGAGGGCGACGAAGCTGGTGAGGGGGCTGGAAAACAAATCGT
>NW_015090831.1:392034-422293 GCF_001431845.1 Calidris pugnax | reverse complement strand
GGCAAGGGAGATTTAGATTAGATATTAGAAAGAACTACTTTACTGAGAGAGTGGTCAGGCACTGGAACAGCCTGCCCAGGGAGGTGGTGGAGTCACCATCCCTGGAGGGATTTAAGAAACGTATAGACATGGCTCTTCAGGGCATGCTCTAGTGCCCAAGGTTATTGGTTTATGGTGAGGTGTTGAGTGTGGGGTTTAGTTGGTGGGTGCGGTGTTTTTGGTGGGCGTTTGGTGTGGTGTGTTTTGTTTTGGTTTTGTTTAGGTTTTTTTGTTTGTTTGTTTGTTTTTTTGTGGTTGGACTCGATGATCTCAGAGGTCCCTTCCAACCCCTAAGATTCTGTGATTCTGTGATACTTTGGCTCCAGCACTGAATTTTTCAAAAGGACATCGACATTTGGTGGGGGGAAAAAAATAAATAGATAAATTAGCTGTCCTCCCAACCCTACGGATTGGTAATGCTTGTGGAACGTAGGCTGGAGAAAGCGGGGTGTGTAGGTACGGGAGAGCGGAGCAGGTGGAGCCAGGTAGGCTCTGCTGAAGCTGTCAAGTCTGTGAGATCAGTCCTGTCCTTGCCAGTTGAGACTTGTGTTTGACCTGCATCTGTCGTGAGCATAATCCTTCACTCAGATGCTGTTCTCACACAGAATTTGCTTGTTATTTTAGGTGCGGAGCGTTGGCCTGGCGAGGTGCTTGCCTGATACCGACGCTCTGGGATAATGAGGGTCAGTATCAGTGTATAATAACGTTCTGAAATTGCCTGTGCAGAGACTGATACAAGCGTGGACACGTAGGGAGCCTGCCCGTGGAGCCCCACACCTTGGCGGGGCTGTCTGTCACCCAGATGTGTGTAGCTGGATCTTGCAGAGAGATCTGGAGGTGCTGGAGCGAGTGCAGAGGAGGGCGACGAAGCTGGTGAGGGGGCTGGAAAACAAATCGTATGAGGAGCGGCTGAGGGAGCTGGGACTGTTTAGTATGAGGAAGAGGAGGCTGAGGGGAGACCTCATCACTTTCTACAACTACGTGAAAGGACACTGTAGAGAGGTTGGTGCTGGTCTCTTCTCACAGGTAATTAGTGACAGAATGAGAGGGAACGGCTTCAAGCTCCAACAGGGTGGGTTTAGATTGAACATTAGGAAAGAATTTTTCACCGAAAGAGTGGTCGGGCATTGGAACAGGCTGCCCAGGGAGGGGGTGGAGTCACCATCCCTGGCTGTGTTTAAGGGCCGTTTAGATGCAGTGCTGAGGGACATGGTGTAGGGGAGGACTTTGTAGAGTAGGGTAGATGGTTGGACTCGATGATCCCAAGGGTCTCTTCCAACCTAGACGCTTCTATGATTCTACTTTATTGTCGCTAACTTTCTGAAGTCATAACCACTATAGCCAGCCCGTGAATTATTACACTATGAGAGGTGATGTTTGTCCTCCGTAAGCCCTCTTGCACAGGGACTTGCCATCACCTTGTTTTGTTAAGCTGAAATACAGCTGATTCAATAATATCCTTCACTTTTGCCTTTTTCTAGCCGGTGCCAAACCCTGATGCTGCGGCTGTGGGATGGGCTGTGCCTGCTTGGGCCTGAACTGCTGTTTGGGCAGGTTATAACCAGAGGTTTTTCTGAGAATTAGGGACAGTTTTCCACCCTCTCCTTCTGACTTCTAGGAGGCGCTGGCTGCTCTCAGAGGGGAGTTGTTCCAGCAGGCTGGAGAACTCCGTGTTTTCCATAGCTTGCTCCTGATGTAAGGTGATAGAAACGAGATGGAATCACGCAGATATGAAATCTTGAGAACTTTTATAGGGAAGGTTGGTCATACATGGAACTCTTCTGAGAATACTCTGCTTGTCCTTTGGATAGCCAGGGAAATGAGAAATACTCCAGCAGCCTGAAAGCAGGTGGATGTTACCCAGACTGCAGCAGTTTGGGAATCAGACCTCGTGGTTTGGGAACGTGTCGTTTCTGCCATCATGGAGGTGCTCGTTAAATACATCACATCCAATACACAATTTATTGAGCACCTTGCTGACAAATGACTAACAGAACAAAGATATCAGGAGTGATAGCTGGTTTTGGAGATGATAGTCTTTTCTCTGTTAATGGTGTTTGTATCTTTTCATGAAATTTCACTCGTGAAGATTACTGTCTGGTAGCACAGGTCTTGGGTAGCCATATTAACCCTCTTCCAGTAACAAACACACCCGGTGTGGTGACAGGGAGAACATGCTGTTCTCTTCTATAGCCTTTGGTTTATATTTTTTTTATGGTCTGGTATTACAAACCCTTAGACTTTTCAATAACGACACGAGAAGTTTGGGTGCAGTTTTCTGATTCTTCTTACAAAACTTAAAAGTGACACACTGTATTTTCCAAAAAGCCAATTAAAAGACAACAAAGCATTAAACTTACCAAACGCACACAGAAAAAAGTATTCTGGTTTCTTGTCCACTGATTAAGTTCATAGTTAGAACACTGGAGTGAAACAAAAATGGATGTAAAATTATTGCCCTTGGAGAAATACTACAAGGAGTCCAGAATAGTAACTTTTTCTGCACTGAGACTTCTACTGGATTTATGTATTCTACAGCTTTTCTAGCACAGAAAAAAGAGCCCCGATCAATGATATAATCTACCAATTTAGACCTTCGTTTCTATTTTTAAGTAAGTGATATCGTAAAATTTTGCTGTAGGGGTTTAGGAGCATCTTGTGGAGGAACATTTGTCCTTTGACCATGTTGGATTTGAAGGCCAGAATAAATATGGAAGGGAGGCCATGCTGAATTCATAAAATATCAATCCAAGCAGAACAAAAGGATTCTTTTTATCTCCTAACTGGAAAATACTCCCGATTCTTCCCCACCCCCAACAGAAGGAATAAATGAACAAAGCGTTCGGCTGAACTGAGACACCAACAGAAGCAGAAAAGGTGAAAAGCCACAACCAGTGAGGGAAGAAGAAAAGGAGGGTCATAAACGATTTGTTGTGTGCTACACAGGTTGTTAATGCTGTTAATGATTGAACTGTTTATTGGGGATGACAAAGGGTTAGTAAACTACTCTGCTCAGGAATTGCATGGAATCTGACCAAAATGAGCAAAATTAAGGTTAGCGGGGTGCCAGACCGGGACTTGGAGACTTGCCAGCAGAAGTCCTTTTCCCTGTTGAAGCTCCCCAAGCCTGGCCAGGCTGCTCAGGGTGAGGAGCCTGAACACAGGTGGCTTCGGGGTCCTTCTTCAATTAATTCAGCCACTGGATATATTCAGATGAACTGAGACGGTCCTCTGATGCTAATAACTATATGGCACTATTAAGTTACCAGTGTGATAGAGTTACAAGGAGCGTGGAAGTTTACAGAAATATGCAGTAATACTTGCTAGACCTGTCAATCTAGTTTGGGGCTTGGTTGGTTTTTTTGTTTTGTTTTGTTTTCTAGGGTTTTTTTTAATAATGCAAGCTCCATAAAATCAACTAATAGTTCCATATTTGTTATTTGCCCCCTCGAGTCCATCCTAATTGCTACAGAGAAGATCAGGAAAATAGTGTCACGAATACCTTTGCAGCTAAGGACATCCAACTTGTAAGATCCCTCATAGCTGTAATATTATGGTTTACAAAAGAAGTCACTTCCCCTATTTTACCCCATTGTAATAAAGATTTCAGCTCCCAGTTACTCAGCTGTGGCTCTGGCTGCTGCTCTTCTGGTTTGTTCTTGAGGCTGACTCAGAGTCTTGGGTTGCGTCCCCACGGGTGGTGACCTTAAAGAGGACTCAGGGGAATATTCAACTGTGAGTTGTTGTGTGTTTTGTTTTGCTGTTCCAGTCTGAGATCGTACCGCTCCTGTTCACAGACCTATCATACAGAATCTGATCATGAAGGTTATATTTAGAAATCGAGGAGGAACCTTTCAAACTACCCATAGTAGAGATGGGAAGAAGAGGAATATCCAGACTTGTCATTTCCCCACAGAAAAGGCTCTTTAGTTTGTAAACTCATTTTCAGTGTTGTACAGCAGTGTGATCAGCCTGGACCTGTGTTTTAAGTAAGCAACTGTTTATTTCTGATGTTTTTCCCAAAGTCACTCATTTTTAATAGCTTTTGCACACGTTATTCTCGATGCTTGGCTGTAGAATAGGCAGTTGGGAGTTCAGCTGAGTCATATAGATCGTGCAAAATGGTGAAGAGGTTTAGTTAAGCAGTGCTGGTTTTCAGCATTAGAAGAAGAGGGGAATAATGAGTAGATAGGGAAGCTGGAGCATCTTGGCCACTGTAGGAACACTTTAACCTATCAAATAACACACACACACATCCCCGTTATTTCAAAGGAACACTTTAACCTATCAAATAACACACATCCCCGTTTTTTCAGAAATCGTTAATCCAAACCACGTGTTTGCACATGCTTTTATTTTACCTATTGATGATACCACGTCTGTGGCAAAACATGTCTGTGAGTAAAACTGCTGGCATATTCTAAATGGGAATTCAACCACAAGCCATGTATCGAGTTAGCACGATTTACATTAATTAGCAGAATTCCTCAGCTGCCAATCAAACCACCCTGAGCTCCAGTTTTGGCTGTGGGTTTCTGCTTCCTGGGGCTAACCCAAGTACCTCAACTCCAGTTGAGGTAACTGGTGACCGCTCGGTGTTGCAGTGATTTGAGCTGACTGTGGCTGTGAAGGTGAGGGATTGCTCACAAGGAACTTCCCAACCCTCGGAAGTTGTTCCTGCAGCAAACAGTGCTGGGATTTGGTCTGCATGCTCTGTGCTCTTGGTGTGTTATCTTCTGGGGCTGCTTTGCTCCTTCCTACTGTAATACATGGTGTAGTAGGTACAGAAGTATGATACAGCGATGAATCCGTCAGTTAAAAGTGTCACTTGGTTTTGGTTTTTTTTTCTCATTATAGGTACAGAAGTATGATACAGCGATGAATCCATCAGTTAAAGGATAAGTGTCACTTGGTTTTGTTTTTTTTTCCTCACTAGTTGTTCAAAAATTGATGTGAAACGTTGCATTAAACCTTAGCGTACGCAAGCAGAGGTGGACACCCCACTTTGCTGCATTCAGGTTCATCTGTAAAAAGGATTTGGGGAAAATAATGCTTATCCTCCGCCTTCCCCCCAGAAAAATACCTAGAAATCAGCTTCTAAAAATTTCGGAATATTTGCAGCTGTTTCTGGACGCTGGGCAGAAGGGAAAGTGGATGTGGCTCAATGGTCTATATCTAGGATTTCAGGATAACATTTAGGAATATTTCATGGTACAATTGTATTCTGCAAAAGTCCTAGTATCCAGTCTCATAAATAATGTGTGGTTTTGCTGAACTGTTCTCCTTTGGAGCCTGCTTTGTTAGCAATAAGTTTGGAATGAAACCTTGCTTTATGATAAAAAGTGGTTTTAGTAATTGATTGACAGTTTGGAATGAAACCTTGCTTTATGATAAAACTTGGTTTTAGTAGTTGATTGACGAACAGCTGGGTTAGGAGCTTCTCCATCCATCAGCTCTTGGGGAGAGTGGTCTCCATGATGTCATCCCCACATCTCAAACCAGGCTCTGTAGGTCCCTCCTTGGGACTTCTCCCTGTAACCTGCCTTGTTCTCCTGGGCATCCTTAGCTTGGTCCAGAAGGTGGTTGGCACCTCTCACCACTCAGCAGGGTGCAAGGAAGATGCTCCAGGCTGTTCTGGACTTGGAAGAACGTGCTGTGTTAGCAAGTATCCAGGATAACAGACCTTACCAGGGTCACCCAAATATCTCCTGGGCTTTGGTGGTCCAGCTCAAGAGTGTCTGTGTCGTCCCAGTCATGGTATCACGTTCTTTTATTTTATGTGTGGATATTTAGAGGCAGTAGATTACTCATCTCTGCTTTTTTTTTTTTCTGTATAGTGCAGGAAGTTTTTCTGGCATTAAAGTAGGTCGACTCAATTTGGACTTTTTCCTTTTAAAACCAAAGAGTTTTACTGCAAAAGAAATGTTAGGGAAAAGTTCTTTAAAATCAGGATGCGTGTACAGAAGGATGGCTGGGTACCCACCCACAGTTGAAAAAAATTACTACCCAGGGTAGTACTGTTCAGATACGGCAAAATAGTGTGTAGAGATTGTAAGTGGTAGAAAGTTGCTGTTGCCTGTTCTAGGAGAATGTGGGGGAGAATGAAGGTCTGACTTCAGAGCTGGAATTAAGAACTCCTGAGGAAGCAGGCTGGAAGTTCTCCAGCCTCCACTAGTATTTATTGCCCAGGATACACATTTGTGTTAGTCTCTTTAAAAAAAGACTCTGCAAGACTGTGTCTGAAGTTCACCTACCTGTTAGAAGGTTTGATGAAGGATGAAGTAGGTTCTTCTGAGGTTACAATGACACCACCTGAGCCCCTCTTTTGCCCCAGCAAAGCCGGGATGCAAACACGGCCTGATGTGGTTGGTAAATAACTTTATCTGGAACACCTCGAGACATAAAATAAATGTAATTGCATGACAAGATATAATTAGATCCTGACAAGACTTCTCAGTTGCCGGTGGGGTGTTCAGTCCTGCATAACACACAAACAGAAATTTGTCATAAAGACCCAACAGTTTGGAAAAGGAGAGAGATGTGTTTGTAAACCCAGAGGTGTTCTGGGCCGGAACCTTTGTGAAACCGAAGGTGTGGTTCCTACTTTTTGTTACCAGATGGGTCTGATTCTTAACCACATCCACACTTCTGGTTAAAAAAACCTAAAATGTAGTAACTTGGCATTGTGCTGTGGTCCCTTGCTTAGCTGGAAATGTATCCCGCCGGATGAATGACTGACTGCGGGCTTTTTGTAAACACAGCTTTGGTTGAGATGAAGCAGGTTTCTCTTGTCTCTGTAAGGAATAAAGAGGGATTTTCCTGTTTGGTAGTTTGTTTATTTTCCTTTCACAGGAAAATTTCAGCTGTGCTAATGAAGTAATCCTCATTCGTCCACCTTCTGGGGTTTATTAGGTACCTTACAAAATCCTTCTGGATCACTTCTTTACCTAGAGCTGGTTTTTAGAGTGCTTGAATGAAAACTGCCATCATTACTGGAATCCCGTGTCCTCATTCTGGTGTGCTGATGCTGCAAGTACTTCTTCAGTCCATCTGGACAAGAATAGGCACTGGTTTTATTATGAAGGATTTACCTGAAAACAGGCTTGTTCCCCCAGTCTGCATATTGCTGGTTTTTAACCTGGTGGTTCCCTGTCAATCTGTTGTATGACTCTAATTTCAGATTTGGCCCATGTGAAACCTCTTCTGGCTGTTGTCGTAACCTGTGAGAGAGATGCCCCAGACAGACCCAATTCCTAAGGCTTTGCTTAAAACAACATCAACAATGTTTTAACATGAAAACAATGTTAAAACAACATCAGCCCATTGTTGTTTTTTAACATGGTAATATTAAGATGACAGAAGAAGTCAACTGGGGGAGCTTTGTCCCAACCAGCCCATGATGTCTTCAGGAACAGTGAAATTTGCATTGAACTAGTTTTAATTTTCCCTGGATAAACTTACCAAGCTCTAAAGGGAGAAGAGGGCTTCTTCCTTCCCTGTTATCTTCCTTTCTCTTAGTAGTTTGACTTTCCTGGCCCAGAAACTTCAACGTTCTAATACTTTAAGGAAAGTGCTTAAGTATCTTGGCATTCTTTAGTGTTTGTCAGTACACAGTTCATCAGCTGGAGATAGTGATGACGTGTTTCGTGCATGGGATCATTGCTGGGGATGGGAGAGAGAGAAGGAAATAAAAAAGCTGCCAGTGACTTTGTGCTTTTGTCAGTGCTCTTGGTAGTTCGTGGAGAGCAGAGCCACATCCCCAAAGGAAAAGGGAAGAGAAAAGCTCTGACCTGGGCCTTTAGGAGACAGTTCTCTTATTTTCAGCCAAGTGCTCAAGTAGGAATCATGCAAGCTTGGGAACGTGCAGCAGGAGCCCACCTCTGCCATGCGTCTGCGGGGTCTTCCTTTCTTTAATCATCATCCAAATATTGGGCAAAGAGCTGGCAGCAGGTACTGGGAGGTGTGACAGCAGCACGTTTGGGCACACTCAAACCAGCTTGGGTACAAACAGCAGCGAACCCGCCGCAGGACAGGCTTCGACACGCTCACGGCAGCTCTTACCTCGCTGTTTGTACCCGAGCTCCTCACGTTCAAACTAGGTCATGGCTGTCTGTCTGTCTGCAGTTACACCCCTGCCTACCTGGAGCTGGATTTCCTCTGCCCAGCGAGTCCTCCCTCCTCTCACCCCACCCCAGAGAAGGGGGATAAATGAGAATCCAGTGGGAGAGCCGAGAAAAAGGCTTTCCGCCTCATCTGATAACACGAGAAATCTAGTAATTTATTGCTGTGATTCTTCCCGACTTTTGCAAGTAGAAGAAAGGGCCTTGTACTGGTTTTAGGAAACTGGAAAATGAGTGTGAACGTGTACATTCATAAAATACTTAATTACAAGATGTCAATTACAGGATTATTTTAGCATAGGTGAATTTGTCCGAAAGGCTGAACTGTCCTGTTTTATGTGGTCAGGATTGTTCTGTCCCTCCATGGACTTCTCTGAAGACTCTGGGCGCAAGTCCCAAGCCTAAGAATGCTTTTCTCATGCCCATGTATATAATCCACAATAATTCTAGGCTGTGATAGTTATGTCCTAAAAATAAAATAATATTTCTAGGCAAAAAGCACTAAGTTTTACTGAAGTCCGTTCATATTCATGGTGGCAAATATCCAGATATCCTTCTTTTTGCCTACTTCCTTTCCCATCCTCCAGTCTGCAGGTTTATTTTCCTTCAAGAAAATAAACTTTCACTTCCAGATTCAAATACTTGTATTTATTGTATTTATTGCTATAAATCTCAAACAAATACGAAGGGAAGACCTTCAGGTAAAAATCATAACCAAAAACCTAAATCTGGCCTGTTTGGGGCATTCATTCCTTATTTGTATTTTCAGTTTAAAATATACAATTATTATATTTTTTTTTCCTGCAAAAGCTACTTCACAAAGGAAGTGTCTGAGCAGAGTTGGTTTATACCTATATAGGGTTTTTTTTGTGTGAATAGGATAGGAATTTTGAAAATGTATGGGTCTTTCAGGAGCACATAGTTCACGTTATAATTTTTCAACATACCACCATCCAAACTTTGTTTTAGCTAATGCAAGCCAGATGGGCTATTGTTAGTTGTGTACACTAATATTTGTATTAAGGGTTGTTTTTTTTTAATGATTTGTATTAACAGTGCTGAGGCAGAATCCATTATATAATAATGATTAAGGATTATTTTTTTTTCTTCAGTTGTTTTGTTTGTTTTTCAGTGTTAGTTCTGGATCAGGTGTTAGGAAGATTTGATTATTTGGTATTTCGCTAAGAAAAAGGTTGCTTAAAAAAGGGTTTCTGGCGTGCTTTGGAAGAAAGAAGAAAAATAGTTTATACAAATGCAATAAATAAATAAATAAATCGAGGAAAAAAAATGTATGCGAGTACAATGCTGCAGGAGACATGAGACAGCATAAAACCAGCCTTCTTTGCAGAAATATTTGATCAAATATTCCTCTGCCTTGAGAAGGAAAACTCAGATTAATAATTGTGACAGTTGTCAACTTCTAAATACTATCAATTTTGCAAGCTCAATTACTATTTATTTTCTTTGTAAATCATAATTTCAGATAAATATCACTAAAAAGGCAATTCTGAGCTGAAGAGACAAAGGCAATTAAATTCTACATTAATTTGTTTACCAGTGTCACATGGAATAAATCGACTGTAAGTTTTGATAAATTATCTAGATGTGCCGGTAGAGGAGTAATTCTGTAAAATATTGGAATGGAGAAATCTGAATTATTTTCTGTAGTCACGTGTTTGATTAAACATTATGTAAATGATACTTTATCTGACAAAAAAAAAAATCATACAATACGGTTACCTAATGTTAAAATTCCTATTGGCCAAATACACTGGGATGCCAGGGCTCTTTTTTATGTAAAAGCACAAAATTGGAGGGAGGGAAGCAGGGAGTGGAACCTCCATGAGCAGAAGCTCAGCCCCGTTATTTGCTTATTCTCTGTTTTCAAACAGTGGAATTTCTCATGAGCTTAAGCCCCCTTCACCAAGTATCTTCCACGTATTAGCTTGAAAAAGCTCATTTTTGAACTCTTTTTGGTTTTAAAGATAACCTTTAAAACGTGAGCCAGTGCAATGCAGGGTTTCCGGGAGTACAAACAGAATCGGTGCTGCTGCTTCAAACCTCCCTGAATGGAAAAGCAACAGCAGAAATAAAAAAAATTGTAAGAGTGTTGGATTTTTTTTTTTTTTTTTTTCTTCTTCAGGGCGCTGCAGGCAGCAGGAAAATTAAGACAAACATCTCAATTTCATACTGTTTGGAAAAATCTCTGCGTAGGAATAGCAGCTTCCTCGGCGACTAATGCCTGTACTTTTCTGGATTTCATGTTTTTTTGCTACTGCTATTAAAATAATGATAGAATTGTGGAATATCCTGAGTTGGAAGGGGCCCACAAGGATTGAGTCCAACTCCTGACTCCACGCAGGGTGACCCAGAAGTTAAACCATGTATTTAAGAGCGTTAGCCAACAGTTCCTGACCACCAGCAGGGTTGGGACCACGACCACTTCCCTGGGGAGCTGGTTCCAGTGCTTTACTGGGATAGGTAAGGTCTTAGTTGCTAGTGCTGAGTGTAATACCTTGCTTCTGAGTATTCTATACACTTAACTCTTTAGATCTTTTGTGTTCTTTACGTATCTTTGGCTGAAATGAGAAGCAACTTCCACATTTTTCATCGTTTATAACAGGCTGCTCTTTGTTACCTGAAAAAATATAGATAAAGGTTTGTCTCTAGTGCTAGGTGTGAGAGCCAAACACGCTCACTTTGTTCTTCTTTATTTTTAAACACAAATACAAGATAGCAACGGTGATTAAAGTCTGTTTTATGGATTTTTTTTTTCCAGTTCCATCCTGATATGCTTAGGTTGTTATCCTTTGCTGTAATTATTTTATTTTTACGATACCTTCAGAGCGCGTAATTTGTTTTTTATCTTTTTATAGATTTTTTTTTTAACGATTTCAAAGCCAGATCTATTGGTGCATCTTCATAGCGACTTAAGAGTCAAACAAAAAATATGTCATTTGACCAGTGGCAGCTGATAGAGATTAAATAACTTGCTCAAGTCAGTGTCAGAGTTGGGATTAGAAGTCTGTTCCTGAACACTAGATTATGTTGTTATTTCTGTCCTGAATTATAGTCTAATAAAAGAGTTTTTAGAAGGTACTATGGTAAGTGTGTCATCTTGCTGTTATTTATATCTAATTTAATCTTTGAAGAGCAGGATTTATCACCCATGTTTAGCTGCTGTACAATCATCCTTCATTGTTCAGCAATTAAACTCTTATTTTTTTTATTATTTTGGTGTACGTATGTAACAACAGTTTATAGAGAATACCCGTTTTAAAAAATATTGAAGTAATTGTAATAGACCTATTTTTACTTTGTGATTAGAAGGAATGTTGTCTGCTTGAAATCAGAAATCAAATACTAAAGAAAGGGGGCAAATGTTTTAAACTCTCTTAAAACTTTGCGTTGATACTCTAATACTGATATGGACAATATTGATATTTTAATGCTGATATGGATATATATGTGTGAGCTGTTAGTTAACATTGCATAGATTAGGACTAGAAGGTAAAGCAGCAAGAATATGAGCATGGATAAGCATTTCCAACTTTATTAGCAGTAACAAGCCTCCGTATGCTGTAGTCATGTAAGAGATTCATACTCTTAGTGATTCGTGTGTAGGGGGAAGAGGACAAGCAGAAGAAAGAAGCAGGAACTTGTAGATTAATTTAGTGGGAATTTTGAAATGGATTTAGGAGATAGGAGGGTTATACCCATGTTGGTTTGTGGGTTTATCATTAAGTTCTGTGTGAATTGGTCTACTAAAGGTGAGGGGGAATTTTTGTGCCGTTCTCTAGAACCATGAACCTGCACTCAACATTGTCTTAAAGGTGTTAGGCAAGTACATATACCATAATTATGCACATTTCTGTATTCATGAGAGGAATTAACAGCAAAAAATCATACGGCTGACTTGTGCTGCTCTTTATCATTCTCGTGTTACAAATAGAGTAAGGAAGTACAATTCAGGAGACTTTTTTTCATGAATAGAATGTAAGTCTAAGGAAAAGACTTTCAAAGCAGAATATATTTTGTGTGGTTCTCACTACTGTCTAAATAATATCTAATACAATAGCAACATAGTTTGAAAAAAAATTAGTCTCTAAGATTATTTAGCATCTCTGGAAATTAATACTGAATACTACTTTTTTGGTGCGTAAGGTACTGAATTAGACTGCTGGGTTTTATTTTAACTTATTTTAAATATTGGTCTTCCCAGAGTAAAAGTAAACTTAGACCCCAACAAGTACAACTCCATTAAAAGGATGAAAATATGAAATCATCATATCAGAATATAGGTGAGTCGAGGTAGATTGTCCAAGGAAAAATGAAGCCAACCCAAATTCATGTTGGTTTACTTTTTCAAGGGATGGAGAGTTGGTAATTTTTTGAATGGACTTTGAGTTTGTCAGAGGAGTGAATGGTCATCCTGTGAAAAACTCTAATCTCCGCAGGTTTGTCTGCCTGCCTTTGAGAGCAGTATTAATTGTTACCTTACGGTAGATAATAAAACACATCTGTTCTTTAAAAATGGGGGGAAAGGGTTTTTCTGTCCTTTTCTCAAGTCTTCAGAGTCAACTCATCCTTTACAAATAACTTGTATTGTTTGGGTTTCCTCTTCTCTACAGGTAAGTACTATCCACGCTTATTCTAGAGTAAGAATAACTTCTTTTAAAAGTACAAATGTGTCACCTGACCGTACATTGTCTGCACCTCACTAGAGGGCTGGGTTTCCTCTTCTCTACAGGTGAGTACTATCCACACTTATTCTAGAGTAAGAATAACTTCTTCAAAAAGTACAAATGTGTCATCTGACTGTACGTTGTCTGCACCTCGCTAGAGGGTAATGGATCCCTGTCACATCTCCATGACTTTCCTAGGAATAACATAGCCTTCAGTTGCCCTTTGGAAAGAGGGACAGAAGTTCTTTCTCTTTGATTCTTCTTGAAAGCCACCACTGTGTTATTTGCAGGGATGGGAGTGTTTGTCAGGCTGGGAATAGCTTTTTTTTGGTGGACCTTTCTGCTGTGCCAGCAGGCAAGAGGAACAGTGTTTCATGATGCAGGAGGCTCAGAGGAGTTAATAGGAGAGAAAATGGTGCAGATTCCTTCTGAACGCTTTCCTCCATGTTGCTGTCACCCACAAGTTTGACTGTATCTTCCAGAATCAAAGAATGATGGGGTAGGAAAGCACTTCTGGAGGTCTTCCCACCTCTCTGGGCGGCCTCTTCCAAGGCTCTGCCACATGCAAGGGAGGGTTCCTCCTCATGTTTAAATGGAACTTATTATTGTCAAGTTTGTGCCCTTTACCTCTTGTCCTGTCACTGGGCACCAGTGAGAAAAGACTGGCCCCATCTTCCTGACACCCCCCCCTTAAGTTTTTATAGGTGTTGATCAGATCCCCCTCAATCTTCTATTGAGAGCAGCCCTGAGGAGAAGGCCTGGGGGGTGTCGGTGGATGAGAAACTCAACATGGGTTCTCTGGGCGGCCTCTTCCAGGGCTCTGCCATGTGCAAGGGAAAGAAGTTCCTCCTCAGACTCCACCACCTCTCTGGGCGGCCTCTTCCAAGGCTCTGCCACATGCAAGGGAGGGTTCCTCCTCATGTTTAAATGGAACTTATTATTGTCAAGTTTGTGCCCTTTACCTCTTGTCCTGTCACTGGGCACCAGTGAGAAAAGACTGGCCCCATCTTCCTGACACCCCCCCCTTAAGTTTTTATAGGTGTTGATCAGATCCCCCTCAATCTTCTATTGAGAGCAGCCCTGAGGAGAAGGCCTGGGGGATGTTGGTGGATAAGAAACTCAACATGAGTTGGCAACGGGCGCTGGCAGCCCAGAAAGCCAACCCCATTCTGGGCTGCATCAAAAGAAGTGTGGCCAGCAGGTCCAGGGAGGTGATTCTGCCTCTCTGCTCTGTTCTGGTGAGACCCACCTGGAGTACTGTGTCCAGCTCTGGAGTCTTCAGCACAGGAAGGACATGGACCTGTTGGAAGGTCTAGCAGAGGGCCACAAAGATGCTCGGAGGACTGGAGCGTCTCTGCTGTGAGGACAGGCTGAGAGAGTTGGAGGAAGGGAAGACCTGGAGAAGAGAAGGCTCCGGGGAGACCTTGGAGCCCCTTCCAGTCCCTCAAGGGGCTCCAGGAAATCTGGGGAGGGACTCTGGATCAGGGAGGGGAGCCCTAGGAGGAGGGGGAATGGTATTAAACTGAAAAGCGGGGAGATGGAGATGAGATGTGGGGAAGAAGTTCTTTGCTGTGAGGGTGGGGAGAGCCTGGCCCAGGTTGCCCCCGAGAAGCTGTGGCTGCCCCATCCCTGGAGGGGTTGAAGGCCAGGTTGGAGGGGGCTTAGAGCAACCTGGTGTGGTGGAAGGTGCCCTGAGGAGTTGGAACTGGATACAACCTGGTGTGGTGGGAGGTGTTCCTGCCCTGAGGAGTTGGAACTGGATGTTCTTTAAGGTCCTTTCCACCCCTAACCATTCTGTGATTGTCCAGACTAAAAAAAACCCAAGTCCCTCAACCTTTCCTTGTCAGAGAGATGTTCTAGTCCCCTAGTCAGAAGGAAGAACTTTGTGGGGTTTGGTTTTTTTTGGAGCTTTCAGCTCTTTTCTTCAGCGTGTCATTAACAGACACTGGGGGCCCGTGACCACTTTCTCCTGTTTGTGTGGCTAATTGAAAAAAAAAAAAACAAACCCAAAACCAAAACACAAACCCCACCACCCGGGAGGTGTGTTTGGAGCAGTCCGGCTTAAACAAAAATGAGTGTGGGAAAAGGTTGTCTGGTGGTTAGAGACGTGTGGGGACGCCGGGGGAGCATATGGCGTGTGGTG
Source organism: Calidris pugnax (assembly GCF_001431845.1). NCBI lineage: Eukaryota > Metazoa > Chordata > Aves > Charadriiformes > Scolopacidae > Calidris > Calidris pugnax. The sequence goes on along the minus strand of NW_015090831.1, from coordinate 407,306 downwards.
AAAGGTCCGGGCCTCAAAGGGCCCAGCGGCCTTCCCTGCGCTGTCACCGCCTTCCTCCGGGCCCTTGGATCGATCGCACTCGCAGGCATCTGTGCTTTTTAAGAGCGTCACTCTTAATACAACCTTAAATTTATTCCTCTTGGGGAGAGGGCTGGGGATTACAGGAACCGAACACGTGAAGCAGCTGAAAAATAAGTATTCCTGACGAGGTTTTACAGTGCTATCGTTTCCGAGTTATTTAGTGAAATTTCAGCCATGTAAATGATGTCTGACTCACGCTGGCGGCGTTCGGAGTCGGCTTTTAAAATGCATTTTCCAAAGTTTCCTGTGTTGCATCCGTGCTGGTGAGGCAGAGAGAACAGACAGAATATCAGGAGGCTCTGAGCATTCTTCTTGGCGGTTGTGTAACTCCCATGTAAATTTACATTCTTTTATTTTGCTTTGCTTTTAAGTGGCCTTTTCATGATGGCTTTACTTTTCCCACTTACAACAAGGGGAAAAAATTGATGGCTATCAGAGCTAAAATGTGCTAAACCAGGGTAGGAGCTCATTGCTTCTGAACTCGCAGATCTATTTTTCTATCACTTTCTTTATGTGCTGCAAAAGTTCATCCTTGCAAATCCTGAAAATGTTTAAAAAAAAAAAAAAAATCAAAATTCCGTGTTTGATTACATATTTAGAGAAGTCCCAAAGTGATTTGTTTGGGGTTGGGTTTTTTATAGTCAAGGAGTGACATGGTTTGATGATATGTGCCTTGAGAAGAATAATTCTGATTTGTCCTACAGTTTTGGATAACTTTTTAAATAATAAATTGTCTCAATGTTAGGGTGCGGCCGTCCCTGTCACATAGGTTGAGGACAGTTAATCTGGTAGCAGAGACCTGTGTGATGGTTCTACTGGGAAGAACCGAGGGAAGAAAGGAGCTACTTCACTGCTGTCAGCGAAGGAAAAGTGCCTTAAATCTACCCAAAATCCAGCTTTTATCTTTTTTCCCCCCCTCAGCCTGTCCCCTGGAATCGGGTGCCACTCGGGCCTGGTGACAGGTGGCCTCTGGATCTGCTAATTGAGGCCCCACACAGCATGTGCCAAACGCTCCCTGCCGTCTGTCCTGCCTGTGGGGCAGCCCTTGTGGTGCCACTCCCTCGCAAGCCAGGGCAACAGATGTGCTCAGAAAAGGCAAGAGCTTGCGTTTCATTCAGTTCGGTTCCAGGTTTTCACGCCACCATATGGTTTATATAGATGTTTTGTATACATCTTCTCTCGCAGCTGATTAGAAGTTAAGGATTAAATGCAAGGTCGAGCTTCCGCTAAAATCTGCGTAAAGGGGCATTATCAACAACACGATCGAGCCCGAAAAGTGACTGACCTGCCTGGGCATCTTTATGTTTGAGAACATACAGTTAAACATTAATTTAAACATATTTTAATACTATATTTAAGAAGGTTTAGCTCTTGCAGACCACTTTGAATTTCAAATTTTGTATGTCCACATACAAAACATTAGCTTTTCTTTTCAAAATGGTTGTCGCATACAAAGAAAAAAGATGCCTTTTTTATTGTTTTTGGTAGTGGAATGCAGCATTGAGAGGGGCTGCAGGTGCCTGGTTGTAAAGGGGATGGTGCTTTTTGATGTCTGTCTCCTGCCTGGACTCCAGTCGCTGCCCCGTGCCGGCTTTGGTGGGTCTTTGAGATGGCCTTGGATGCTCACATTTCTGCTAAATCCCACCTTGAGCAGTTGTGATATGCTTAAAGGTGAGAAGGGAATTGTTATCCCCGCTGGAATACCCAGCCTGGCTTTTTCCAGCACCAAACTTGTTTCTTGAATGCATCATTCAAGACGTGGTCTATGATGTTTCCGCTATCATAATATTTTATAATTTTAGGGAATACTGGTGGGTTTAGAAAAAAGAGAAGTATGAATATACTGAACATCTCTTCTATGAGTTCATATTCAATCTAGTGCAATTCTGAAAAGTTCTGAAAAACATTTCTTTATTCTGATTTACGAAACCAACCTATTACAGGTGCAAATAAATAATAGAACATTTTAATTGATTGATTGTACAGCCCAAACATGTAGTTATTTTTGTAGTTTCACTTATGGCTAATCATAAAGCATCATTTAAAATAGCTTTAAATAATAGAACATTTTAATTGATTGATTGTACAGCCCAAACCTGTAGTTATTTTTGTAGTTTCACTTACGGCTAATCATAAAGCATCGTTTAAAATAGCTTTATTTTTTTTTCCTCTGTTTTGAGAGCATTCATCTTTCTACGCAGATTTAATCGGGCAGATATAAAAGTAATGAGGGAACTTAGTATGGGAAATGAAAACAGGATCCTGTTTAGATTGAGAAGCCTCAGAATTGGACAGCCCTCAGAATTTAGAAAGCTTGTTTAGAATTGGACAGCCCTCAGAATTTAGAAAGCATGTTTTTTCTTTCAATTAAGTGATATATATGTAAGTCAACTTTCCTTAAAAACCATCAGTGTCTTCATTCAGGCAGCAGATGTGGGACCAGTACCATGGAATCTCAGTTTCAGGTGTCTGACGTGGACCTCCTGTGGTCGTGGAGAACCTCCATGGCCTGGAGGGGATGAGTAGAAAACATGGTTTGAGTTTGTTCTATTAACTAAATATCCAACTTACAGGATAGAATTGAGTAAAGTTATTTGGTTAGTTGTAGAACACAAGTGGCTGTGATGAGTGCTGTTGGGTTTTTACCTCCTGTCTGTCAGACGTGGAGCATGGGATGGTTGCCCACAGTCAACTGCAGAGACAGCAGCAGGAAAAAATCATAGAATCATAGAATCATTGAGGTTGGAAGAGACCCTTGGGATCATGTGGTCCGTGGCTGCTTCTTACCCTGCACTGTCTGAAGACTGTGTTTTCCTTCCAGCCTCTCCTTGGTATGCTTGGAAAAATTAAAATGGGGCATTTTCCAGAACTCATTGATGATTTAATCAAACCTGTTAAGATATACCTTTATATAATGAGTATCCATCCCAGCTCAGGGCAGAAAGCCCAGTCAGCACTCAGCAGGCCAAGAGAGATTTAGCCTACAGATACCACCTCGGTTCTCCTGCTTAACTCTGTTAAAAGTAATTAAAACATTCAATGATAAAAGGAAAATCTGTAATTAAAATCATAGGGCTGTATCCCACCATATACAAGGCAGAACAGCTCGTGTCCTTCCATTGCCTCATACAAAACCACATTATTTTGGGGTTGGGAGTCTTGGGTGGTAGTTGAGTTTTGACCCATAGTATTATGATGGGATATTTTTAGTTCCGTAGAAGCTTCGTCCTTTTCTGGATATAATAAAATTTGAACCTTCAAGTTTTTATGTGAAGGCTGTTGTGCTTCATAGAATTGAATTATTTTACTTGTAGTTTAGTATCAAAATAAATGGTGTATCAAAAAATGGTAAACGTCACTTCCATTTTTATAAATATGAATCAGTGTTTCTTTCCTGTTCATAATAACCGTGCACTTAATTTCTCATATAAGATGACCCTTGAAAAGTGGCAATGGTAAAGAATATTGAAGTAATCTCATGGAAGATATTTGAGGTATCTAAATGTGGTTGGATGACTTTGTTCATAACATTTAAAAAACCCCAACAACAAAAAACAACAGAAACCAACCAAAAAAAAAAAAAAAACAACCCCGAAATAAGACCAAAACCCCCAAACCAACCCTTTGACTGCCTTTTTTTTTGCATTTAAGACTGAACATTTCTAAGACAGTTAAACAAAATATTGTATTCATGGAGTTGAAGATGTGTTGGTGCAGAAGAGAGTGTATCTGGGGTAGCATCCTGGAAAGTTGCACAGTTTCTAAGTAGCTTTTGAAAGCGAGGTGGTTTTCCTGCAGCGTGAAAATAATGTCTTGCCAATCACAAACCGATTACCAAATTTCAAATATTTGCTTAGAAGAAATCTATTCATTCATTCATTGAATTTTTCATGGGGTGAAGTCAGGAATTCTTGTAGAGCCAAAGTGTTTTTAGATTAACCTTTAAATTCGGTAATTTGATCAGCTTTAGAAACAAGGTAATTCCCTCTATTGTGATATTTCTGGTATTAGTATGTTCTGATATTTGCAAGTGTGAGAGATTGCATTTAAATGCAGTCCAAGGAGTCACTCCATCTGCATTCTCTACAAACCTGCCTTCTCTTTTTACTTTCCTCTGTGTAAATGATGCCGAGTGTGCGGCTGCTGATGGGAGATCTTTCAGACCTTCTTATAAAATCTTCTGAAAATAAGGAACAGTTGTCAACTGCTGCTACTTGTAATCTTGGCTTTTTGTGAAAAGTCTCAGATTTTTCAAAATGACTAGGGACTCTTTGACTTTGTAGTTGCAAAGTTCTCACGTTGCTCTCCCTTCAACAAAACTATTTTGCTTCTGAATAACAGGAAACGTTGATGAATGAAAATTCTCCGCTCTCCTTGCTGGAGGTGCGTGCGCTTGCTCAGATGGAGCTGCTTTCCCTTCTTGCAGAACCTCTTCAGATGTGCTTGTTGTGAAGCTCCCAGCCTCCTTAGCCTACTTGAAGCTATAATTTATTTAACTACTATGAAAGTCGTGTTCTGCCTCTCCTGACAGTTCGCAGTGACTGATCTCTCCGTCTGATCTCGAAGTAGCAGAAACTGGAGTTCAAGGTGGAATTACGGTTCCTGGTGTTGGCGCGGTGTCACCGGAGGGTTTCTGAATGAAAGGAGCTTGGAGTTACACGGGTTGTCATCGTTGCCAGCCTAAATCTGTGCAGTTCTGCCATCCCGTGTGCCATTCTTGGGTCAGTAGCAGATGGTAAACGGGTTTGTTGCGTGTTTTGGGGTTTCTTCTGATGTAGTTTTCAAGGATTTAACTCCTTTTTGAAAAGAACGGGAGTGGAAACGCAACGGAAGTTGTCCTTTGTCATCTCTTGACGTGGTCTTTTGTAGTTCTTCATGTGGGATTTCCCGTGGGAGGTTGTCCCCGGGGCTCCTGTTTAGAACTTTTCTTAGGAGGCTCTTCTGAAGAACAATTCTATTTCTAGGGTTTCGGCAGCTTTTTAGCAGTTGATGAATGGCCACTCTGTGATTTTTGGTTTGGGGAATGATGCCGTCTTTCCTGCCATGTGTGGTCTTAGAGCATTTAATGAAAGTTCTTCATTAATTTTGGTCCTACAGCTTCTTCTCATTGAAAAGCCCGTTTTTAAGGTATCTGGTGCCTGTACAGCATCTGCCTGAGGTCTCTGAAGCTTTTATAAATATATATATAAAACATATATTTAGACTTAGATATCTAGACTTATAAGTCATTTGTTCTATGCTCTCAACTCAGTATTGCTACTAGATAATCTTTATTATTGCCTATTTGTAACTTTTTTTCCCCTCATTTTCCCCATGTGCTACACTCACTTTATGTTCAAAGCCTTGACTTTCAATTTCTTCAACACCTGGGTTACATTTTTTTACCTATTCTTTGATATACTGGATAATAGTAATAAATACATCTTGTCTTTACTCCCATTAATCTACTTTCTTATTTACAAGATCAAGCAATGTTGTATTTTACATATTTAAATATTTACATATTTTAAACAACTCTAAGGTGTGTTATCTCTCAAAATACCAATTAATGCAATTATTAGTCCACATAATTACCTTAGTTTACCTTATGTTTATTTTAAACAGTCATGAGAATGGAGGTTCTTTTCCCAAATGCAGCAGTAGTTAGTGACTTCTTAACCAAATTGTCAGATACCCCTAAAAGAGGGGTCCTGAAAATATTAATTAACTTTAAAATAGTACCAGTGGGATCTTTCTCTGGTTTGTTGGGATTTTTTTTCGCTCCCCTAAAAACTGTTAGAGTTTAAGTGAGGAAATAGTTCAGATTTTAAACTTTAGTAGTCTGACTCCTCAGACAGAAGGTGAAATTTTTTACTCCCTTAAATATTTACATATTTTAAACAACTCTAAGGTGTGTTATCTCTCAAAATACCAATTAATGCAATTATTAGTCCACATAATTACCTTAGTTTACCTTATGTTTATTTTAAACAGTCATGAGAATGGAGGTTCTTTTCCCAAATGCAGCAGTAGTTAGTGACTTCTTAACCAAATTGTCAGATACCCCTAAAAGAGGGGTCCTGAAAATATTAATTAACTTTAAAATAGTACCAGTGGGATCTTTCTCTGGTTTGTTGGGATTTTTTTTCGCTCCCCTAAAAACTGTTAGAGTTTAAGTGAGGAAATAGTTCAGATTTTAAACTTTAGTAGTCTGACTCCTCAGACAGAAGGTGAAATTTTTTACTCAAGGTGGATGAGACAAAATCTTGTTTTTAACTGATGAAGTAGTAACCATATTGTGCTTTACACAAGGGTGATTTTTGACTTGTGAATGTTTTACTTGGGTTGAATATTTTTACACTTTATGCATATAATACGTAATTGAAAAATATTAATTTAAAATTTTAGTATTCTGTGTCATGTTTGTTTCTCTTGGATTTAGTCAGCCTTGTGGGAAGGCTGGTATTGAGCTGTGGCTGTAACATCTTGAGCTGGAGCAGAACCTTCAAAGTACTGTGACATTCTTGGGCTTATTGCCTCAAAATTTGTTCTGTTTTATCAGGGAGTAAGGGATAACTCATAAGCGAGTTTTCTGCCTATTAAAGCTTTAAATATAGCCCACTGTTTCTTGAACATCAACATTTTTTTTAATTCTTAGAGAATTTTCTGTTCTTTGTTTATAGCTGGGGTCAAGGCTGTCTTTCCTCATCTGTCCATCTCACTTTGCAGGATGTACAGTAGCTGCTGTACAGACCTTTAACTAAGCATTGATGAAGTTACCAATGAAAGAGTTATATTCTTCTTAGCAGTATTTGCCAAACACTTTGCTTGGGAGATGAAAATAAACATGTGAAGGAAGATTTGGGGGAAGGTTTTGTAGGCATTCAGGCAATCATACAGACTCGAACTATCTGTACCCGCCGTTCCAGCTTTATCCCTGCAACAGACCCAGGGTGTCCCGCAGTTTGGGTTTGTCATGTTCTTTTGATAGAATCACAGAATTGTTAAAATGGTTAAAATGGACCTTTAAGATCATCCAGTCCAACCATCAACCTAATGGATAAAAGCCCATCACTACACCATGTCGCTATGTAAACCCGTCTTTTGAACACATCCAGAGATTGTGCTTCCACCACTGCCCTGGGCAGCCCATTCCAAGGCTTGATAACTCTTTCCGTGTAAAATTTTTTCTGAATCTCCAATCTGAACCTCCTCTGGTGCAACTTGAGGCCATTTCCTCTTGTCCCATGGCCTGTTCCTTGGGAGAAGAGACCGACCCCCCCTGGCTACACCCTCCTTTCAGGGAGTTGGAGAGAGCGAGAAGGTCTCCCCTCAGCCTCCTCTTCTCCAGGCTGAACACCCCCAGCTCCCTCAGCCTCTCCTCACAAGACTTGTGCTCCAGACCCCTCACCAGCTCTGTTGCCCTTCTCTGGACCCGCTCCAGCCCCTCAAGGTCTTCTTTCATGGTGAGGGGCACAAAACTGGACCCAGCCTTTGAGGTGGAGCCTCACCAGTAGTCTTTTCACAGAATCACAGAATCTTCTAGGTTGGAAGGGACCTTAAAGATCATCTTGTCCAACCATCAACCTAACTGACAAAAATAGACACCCACACAACAAACAAGGAACATCATTACTAAACCATACCTCCCAGCACTACATCAACCCGTCTTTTGAACACCTCCAGGGATGGGGCCTCAACCACCTCCCTGGGCAGCCCATTCCAATGCCTGATAACCCTTTCAGTGAAAAAATTTTTCCTAATTTTTTTTGTTTGGTCTTTTGCAGTTACTTATTCATGGGGGGGGTTTGGGAGAACCCAGTGCCTGTTTGATGCAAGCTTGCTTGCAATTTTGTGGAGGAAAATAAATGATGTATATACTGTGTTGACGTGCAGGAGTAGTGGTGAAGCATCTTTCAGCTTTTCCACCTGTGGTACTATTGGTTAAGTGTGGAGAAGATGAAAGTCAGAGGATGTAATGGTACTGGACATCAGAACTGAGAGTGCATTAGGCCAAGAGGCTCGTAATGTGAGGAACTATTACCAGACTGAAATGAGGTAGTCGTGGTATTTTTAGTTTATGAGGTTGCTATTGATGTAAAATAAGAAAATAAGGGATGATGAGGAGAACTGACTTCAATAGAGAGAATACTCATGTGAATATGAATGTGATTTAATTTTGGGGATGTGTGGATGAAGAAATTTCAGGAGCCCAAACAACTGTGGTCAAAGATAAGAGATTGGTTTGGGGCTGCGGTGACAGAAGAGCAAAGCTTGAAGTAGAGGGAGGAGGCTAAGAGGAAAAGTCATAAAAATAATTGAATTAATAAGGCTTCAGTCTTTTGTTGTCAGTCTTTGTGGCCGAACTCACATTTGTGTGGAGGGGAAGGGGCAGCAGCTACGGGTCTCCTTGGTGTCCTGTGGTGTGAGGAGCTCTGTTACCTTCTCCAGGAGAGCTGAGCAGGGTCAGGTCTGGGGACCATCTCTGGCCCTTCCTGTGTCCTGTCTGTGACAATGGATGGCACAGGACTTAGCGAAAGTGGATGTATAGAGATATACTTCATCGATTATCAGAACCATCAGGCATCTAGAAATGAAGCTTGGACTCGCACCAGGTGTTTTTAATAGTTACTAATGGATCTGTTGTCCATAACTACTATTTCCTTTTCAAAGGCATTTATACCTCTGTCCTCCACAGCCTCCTACGACAACGTTAGGGATGCTCTGCTCACTCAGTATATGAAAGAACATCTTCCTGTTCATAATCCTTAAATCACACAGGAGGATTTCAGTAGATGGAGAAGCGTGTCAGAAGTCTCTGCGTATGAGAGACACGGTCTAGGAAGCTCCATGCTCTGGCTTCTCTTGCCTGTGTGAGATCCTGGTAGAGTGACCACGTGTTCTGGGAAGAGAAGTCGATATTGTTGAGGCGTTCAGGAAATATCTGCTGGGAATTGTTGGGGAAGAGCAATGGGGGAACCTGGAGTGGGTTCGGTATGTGCTGGTGATGCAGGAGGAGGGAGATGAGAGCATCCAGAGAGACAAATGAGAGATTTACATCGTGGAGCTATTTTAGACTCTGTTATTCTCCATGGGGAGTTCCCATTCAGCTAAGAATGGTGCCATTCTTGTAAAGTATTTCAGTGGGGCTTTGTGAGATAATTTTATATTAGAAACCATAGTTAAACTGCAGAATGCAGAAAATACTACCAGGATTACCCATCTCGGCAAGGCTTTTAAAAATAAATGACTGTTAGAATTGCAGAAAGGGGAACTGCTAAGGTAGCATGAAGTTAACACAGGAGTTTAAGGACAGCCTTAATGCTGATTTTTAAGTAGTTATATTAATGACTTTGACACCAATGAAAAGGCAGTCCCGAGGAACAAAGTTTGCAGGCAGAGTGAATAGAGTGTGAGAGCCAGCTGCCTGCGCCCCTGCTGCTTCCTAACATTTGTCTAACCAGAAAAGGAGTAAAAGCTCTTATTTTACCCCATTCCCTCTCCCCCAAGGTGGGTTTCGGTCAGATCTGGTGCTCAGCCTGGCTTTGCCGTGGTTCATTGTGTGGTCCCATAAATGGCAGAGTTACCAGGGGGAGGTAGTGGGAGAAAATGGGTGGGTTTTCAGAAGTTGACATCAAATGAAGTAAGGGACTCTGGAAACGTTGCCTGACATACAATGAGCTGGATCTTGGATGGCAGCTCATCCAAAGGGATTTGAATGTGGCTGTGTTGGGCCAGAAGCCCTTTGACAGGGAGAGAGGTCTGAGGAGCACTTCAGTGCCTAATCCAGGTCTGGTGCCCAGCTGGATGTTGGTGGAGCAGGTTGCCCCGAGAAGCTGTGGCTGCCCCATCCCTGGAGGGGTTCAAGGCCAGGTTGGAGGGAGCTTGGAGCAACCTGGTCTGGTGGGAGGTGTCCCACCAGGGCAGGGGGTGGAACTGGATGGGCTTTAAGGTCCCTTCAACCCAAACCATTCTATGGTTCTATGACTGGAGATTCAGTTGAACATGATACCTTGCAAGTGCCTCAGAATATGGAGGAAGGCAAGGTGATGGTGGGAGGATGATGTACTTGTGGTGACTTGTGGTTACGGGATGAGCAGAGACAGAAAAAGAATGTTTTCTTGCGTTACTGTAGTCTGCGGTAAAGCAGTCGATTTGGGAACACACGTACATCTGTACAGTGGGGTTTTTTTCCCTCCCTAATATGGAAGCAACTTCACCTTCTAAGCATATTAAAAAGAAAGATTATTGTGATGATTAAATCATAACATTTTTTACAGTAAGTGGTAGGAGACCTAAGAAATCCATAGCATCTGTACCTTTTGCTAATGACAACAGCGTGACTCAACAACAAACTGCCGCTGTAACCTCAGCTGCAGAAAAGGACCCAACTCACTTTCAAAAATATTTCCTTTTGTTTCCGAAAGAGAAAAGAAAAACTTGCTGAGGTATGGAGACTGGTTGGCAGTATCTCTTTCTCATACAGTACACAGAATTCAGAATATCTCAGGCCTTGACAACCAAGAAATGAAAAGTTATGGTACAACAAAATCCAGGTTTAAATCTTCCCCTGCTGAGCTGGCAGTAGCAACTGGAAATTATTTGCGTGCTAAGGTGTAGTTGCACTGAATAGTGGAAGGAGCAGTTGAAATAACTAAATGGAGCTGTTGGATTTAAGGAGATTTATTAAACTTTCTCTGTTCACCTCTTATACAGTCTTTCTGTGTGTTTATGCTTCATTTCTACAGTAACTGGGACCCACTTTCTCTCCGTAAGATGAGCAGGAGATAGACTTGTGGGTTTACTGGTATTCAAAGTACAGAATGGGTTGTCACCCAAGGAGGGGGAAATTATAAAAGGGAATTTCCACCTGGTTGGAGGGTATGGAGAAGGCAGAGGTAGACTGGACCTGGAAGTTTAGATTAGATATGAGGAAGAATTACTTTACTGAGAGGGTGGTCAGGCACTGGAACAGCTGCCCAGGGAGGTGGTGGAGTCACCATCCCTGGAGGTATTTAAGAAACATGTGGATGCGGCACTTCACGTGTTGGGTGTGGTGATTGCCTGTACATTGTTGAGTATATCTCTAAATGTTGAGTATATCTCATGAAATGTTGTGGTGATGGGGTGTTGGTTTTTTTGTTTTGGTGTTTTGTGTTGGTTTTTTGGTTTGGTTTTTTTTTTCTGTGGGGTTGGACTCGATGATCTCAAAGGTCCCTTCCAACCATGATGATTCTGTGATTCTGATTCTGTGCACGGAGTGAGACAATGGACACGAGTTGGAAAAAAGGAGATTCCAGTTAGATGTAAGGGAGATAAAGTCACTATAAAAGTGGTCAGCCACTGGAGAGGTTGGAAAAATCTGTTTTCAAAGGCATGTGAAACTTGATGCGTCAGTGGCTGTGAGCATGGTGGTCTGGTTGGACCTCCTTTCAGCCATAGGTTGGACTGGACACCTCCAGAGGTCCATATCGAACAGCCTGTTTCTGTGATTCTAACCTATAGGAAGTATGGGTTTTCTGTGGAATAAATGAAACAGGAGGTTATTGGCCAAATATACTCTGCTGTAGGTCAACATACGTTTGCTGTGGTTGACTCTGGCTCGTGACCGTGATGACCCCAGTATTTACAGGCCTCCACCTCTGTTCTGCAGTGCCCCACGTGGCTTTATCTCCCCAGGGGTACCTTTGTGTGCTCTCCATGTGATAAACTGCCAAAAAGCAGCTCATTTCTAGTAGTGTGTTATTGGTGCCTGCCTTTTGCCAGCACAAGTGATCGTGTGATGAATTACATCAAGAAGTTAATCCAAGTTACAATTAGTATGGCAAGAAAATGGACAATTTTAAGGGTCAGCTCCTGGTTGTCTTAGTGCTAAGGGAAGGGTGAAGGGTTGGGAAGGAACAGAGCAGTTGAACATGAAAATGCAGAAATCTGATATCAGTTTCTGATAGATAATCAAGTTACCTTTATTCTGTGCTTATTATTGTTTCTTGTTCCAAAATGTTGGGTTTATTGCCCTAACACTGTTTTGAAATGGCCAGGATTGTCTATGAACATAGAGATATTTCATAGAATCTGCGAATGGTTTGGGTTGGAAGGGACTTTAAAGATCATCTAGTTATCGAGGTTGATTTCATATCAAGCCCTATCATTGTATATTTACTTCACACAGCAAAAATTGTTTAGAATTTCTGTGAATAGGGCATTTTGGTTTGGACATTCGTATATATTTTCATACTTGAATTTATTTGCTGACCATGGGTTACCAAAATCAGAGGATTTCAGGAAATAACCCGGTTTCTTAGAATTTTAGCACCAAAGCTTCATGCATCATGGCATGTAAGAGCTAGACACAAATTTTAGGACCCCAGTGCAATCCCCTGAAAAGAATGTAACCGGTTGCATGACTTACAGCCATTTCTTTGTGGACACTCACTCCGAGGGATTGCAGCTGGATGATTTACTGATACTACTTCTGGGCTAAAATCCTGGTTTGCCTTATTTCTGGGAGACACCTGAACGTGCCTTTGTCTGGTCTCTTAAGGAAGTAGTTACGGAAAGACTTAAGAGAACAGGCAAGACAGGACTTAACAGCCCACGTATATCTGAAATTGTAAACAACTAGAGATAAAAAGGAAATATTCGGGCGAGTGTAGGGGCTTATTGCTAGAAATAAAGCGGTGAAATGAAGAAAGAGAAGATTAAGGCTAAATGTCACGAAAGAGCATTCTGCAACAGTAGCGGTTTTTTAGATGACTCTTCCAAAGAAAGCAAAGAAAAAACCATTTCAGGACAAAGGCCCTTTTTTTGCTTTTTCAATCTTATTATTTTTCCCTGTTTCTTTCCTTCAGCTTAACCACGCAATGTAAAATAATCTCATATGGGTATAGAAAAGAATGTATTAAATTTTTGAGGCATGAATATGTGAATCTTGGCATCTGCGGAGATTGGGAGCTGCTGCGGAGCTTTCCAGACCTGAAGGTGCAGTCCTTGCCATCGGTACCAAGTTCTCATCTTGTAAATAACTCAATGGCTTTTGGTCTCTGCTTCACTGGCTTTGGTGGGACTTTGTAGGAATGAAGATCTAGGTAGTTCAGGATTTAGTTGGAGATTTAATTGGGTGTATCAGGAAGCGTGACCAGCAGGTGGAGGGAGGTCATCCTGCCCCTCTGCTCTGCCCTGGGGAAGCTCCATCTGAAGCACTGGGACCAGTTCTGGGCTCCCCAGTTCCAGAAGGACAGGGAACTGCTGGAGAGGGGACAGCAGAGGCTACAAAGACTGTGAGGGGCCTGGAGCATCTCTCTGCTGAGGAAAGGCTGAGGGACTTGGGTCTTTTTAGTCTGGAGAAGAGAAGGCTGAGGGGGGATCTGATCAACACCTATAAATACTCGAAGGGTGGGTGTCAGGAGGATGGGGCCAGTCTTTTTTCAGTGGTGCCCAGGGACAGGACAAGAGGCAACGGGCACAAACATAAGAAGTTCCGTCTCAACATGAGGAGGAACTTCTTTGCTGTGAGGGTGGCAGAGCCCTGGCAGAGGCTGCCCAGAGAGGTGGTGGAGTCTCCTTCTCTGGAGACATTCAAACCCCCCTGGACACGTTCCTGTGGGACCTGCTCTGGGTGGACCTGCTCTGGCAGGGGGTTGGAGGAGATGATCTCCAGAGGTCCCTTCCAACCCCGTTATCATTCTGTGATAAGTTGAAAAAAAGGGAAAGTAAAAACTGGACTGAAGTGGGTAGAGACGGAGGGGAGAAAAATGGGAAGAAATTATTAAGCCTTAATAGGAGTGGTTTGCCTTTTTTTTGACTGCATATTAATGCTGCTGCTTTATTTGCCATCAGTAGGACCTAGATGACAATTCTAATAGTAATTTGTACTATTTCACTTGAGATAAGAATCATTCTAAAAGAGCAAGAAGCAAGTATTATATTTGTGGCCTGTTAACTACCAACGGGAGGTGAAGAAATAAGAAACCAAGATTTAAACTTTTAAATGGGTTAAATAGATGACAGTTTTTAACAATATCATTATTTTGGCACGGATACTCTTAGCTAAGCTTTTGAAAGCTTTTGATGTCTTTCCTTAAAGAAAACTTCTAGTATTATCTCCAGTGTCACAAAATTCTTGCAGATCAGGATTGCTGTAGTGGTTTAAACTGGTGATTTACGCTGGCATTAGCAACACTGCCATAAAAAGGCAGTTTTCTCCAGCAGCCAGGCTGGTTGGAGGAATTTCTGCCCACTTCCTCTTGGCCCTTCAGTCCTTCTCCACATGAAGCCTTTCTCCCCTTTTTTATTTTGCACATCTGGGTGCTAAACGGTGCAGATAAAACAATATTTTTTGGTGCTTTTACTGAGAGGGGAGTGGAGATGGTTGGCTGCATTCTACAAAATTTCCTCTAATGGGTTCAATTTTTGTTTATTTGGGGTTTTTTTGTTTGTTTTATTAGTTTGGTTTTTGCTGTGTAAGCTTCAATAATTTCAATGCTGTGATTTTCAGCATGGCTCTGCAAATAATTGTCTTGACAAAGTTGAAGCACTGTAAGGGCCAGGTAGGAAGCACACAGCTGAGGACCAATTCTGTACCACAGAATCACAGAATGACATGGGGTTGGAAGGGACCTCTGGAGATCATCTCCTCCAACCCCCTGCCACAGCAGGTCCACCCAGAGCAGGTCCCACAGGAACGTGTCCAGGTGGGTTTGAATGTCTCCAGAGAAGGAGACTCCACCACCTCTCTGGGCAGCCTCTTCCAGGGCTCTGCCACCCTCACAGGAAAGAAGTTCCTCCTCATGTTTAGAACTTCTTATGTGCAAGTTTGTGCCCATTTCCTCTTGTCCTGTCTTGTCCTCTTATCCTGAACCAGGCTTGGTTCTAGAGAAGACAGACACGCAAAAGGGTCCGTGGATTTTTCTTTTTCCCACATTTATATTTCCAGTCCTCTACATACCCCAAATAACCGTTAGAAGCTGATTAAGAAACCCGATAAAATATGCAGTGCTTCGAAGAAACTTTTAAGTGCTGTAGCTGAAGATGAAAGTTGTTTCTAAAATTGTTTGAAATTATTAGAGTATCAGCATCACCTTATTCTCATTTTCAGTAATTAACAGTAAACTTCGAGGTGTGTTTTTTCCCTTTACTTTCTGTGTTTCTCTGCACTGGAGCAGTGTTCCAGCTGAACTCAGAAATCTTGACAGTTGTCACTTCCAACCTGG
>NW_015090831.1:277357-387388 GCF_001431845.1 Calidris pugnax | reverse complement strand
TCAGTAGGACCTAGATGACAATTCTAATAGTAATTTGTACTATTTCACTTGAGATAAGAATCATTCTAAAAGAGCAAGAAGCAAGTATTATATTTGTGGCCTGTTAACTACCAACGGGAGGTGAAGAAATAAGAAACCAAGATTTAAACTTTTAAATGGGTTAAATAGATGACAGTTTTTAACAATATCATTATTTTGGCACGGATACTCTTAGCTAAGCTTTTGAAAGCTTTTGATGTCTTTCCTTAAAGAAAACTTCTAGTATTATCTCCAGTGTCACAAAATTCTTGCAGATCAGGATTGCTGTAGTGGTTTAAACTGGTGATTTACGCTGGCATTAGCAACACTGCCATAAAAAGGCAGTTTTCTCCAGCAGCCAGGCTGGTTGGAGGAATTTCTGCCCACTTCCTCTTGGCGATCTAGTCCTTCTCCACATGAAGCCTTTCTCCCCTTTTTTATTTTGCACATCTGGGTGCTAAACGGTGCAGATAAAACAATATTTTTTGGTGCTTTTATTGGGGGGGGAGTGGAGATGGTTGGTTGTATTCTACAAAATTTCCTCTAATAGGTTCAATTTTTGTTTATTTGGCATTTTTTTGTTGTTTGGTTGGTTTTTGCTGTGTAAGCCTAAATAATTTCGATGCTGTGATTTTCAGCATGGCTCTGCAAATAATTGTCTTGACAAAGTTGAAGCACTGTAAGGGCCAGGTAGGAAGCACACAGCTGAGGACCAATTCTGTACCACAGAATCACAGAATGACATGGGGTTGGAAGGGACCTCTGGAGATCATCTCCTCCAACCCCCTGCCACAGCAGGTCCACCCAGAGCAGGTCCCACAGGAACGTGTCCAGGTGGGTTTGAATGTCTCCAGAGAAGGAGACTCCACCACCTCTCTGGGCAGCCTCTGCCAGGGCTCTGCCACCCTCACAGGAAAGAAGTTCCTCCTCATGTTTAGAACTTCTTATGTGCAAGTTTGTGCCCATTTCCTCTTGTCCTGTCTTGTCCTCTTATCCTGAACCAGGCTTGGTTCTAGAGAAGACAGACACGCAAAAGGGTCCGTGGATTTTTCTTTTTCCCACATTTATATTTCCAGTCCTCTACATACCCCAAATAACCGTTAGAAGCTGATTAAGAAACCCGATAAAATATGCAGTGCTTCGAAGAAACTTTTAAGTGCTGTAGCTGAAGATGAAAGTTGTTTCTAAAATTGTTTGAAATTATTAGAGTATCAGCATCACCTTATTCTCATTTTCAGTAATTAACAGTAAACTTGGAGGTGTGTTTTTTCCCTTTACTTTCTGTGTTTCTCTGCACTGGAGCAGTGTTCCAGCTGAACTCAGAAATCTTGACAGTTGTCACTTCCAACCTGGTGATGGAGCATCGCCCGGGTGAAACTGGAGACTAACCTGGCTCTGGATCTTTTCTATATTTGCTCTGTATTTAAAGAAGAGATGCTACATGATATTTTGTCTGCTGCAACAAAAAGAGTTAAAATCTCAGTCCTTAAGATTTAAAACACAGCTTTTCCTTGGGCTCAACTGCCTCCTCGCTGCCCCCAGAGGGTCTTATTGAAATGCAGACACTTTCCCTTTCTTAGAGAGCGACCTGTCTTATCAATTACTTCCATAAAACAGCATTTACTCTGAATCCCGTTGCCGCTGTTGGACTGGGGAGAGACAAAGTGCATACCTGATATGTCTGGCTACTGAGGAAGTGAAGCAACACAATCCTTGTCATTCCTCCTGACGACTCTGAAACAGGGATGTGATGATGACGGTCCCTCCTGGGGCACGTCTTAAAAAATTAACAAGGTCGTTTCCTTAACAAAAAAAAAAAAAAGAAAAATTTCCAAACCTTATTTCAAGCCAGGAGGAAGGGAATACTGCTTTTATCTGTTTCTGACTTAATTGTCCGTGTGCCTGTTGTGGAGATGTCATCGTGTGATAGCGCTGCTGCTGACGCAGAGAGGTGCTTCTCAAACCCCTGGGAGGAATAAGGCGGTTTCTGCGAAAGATTTTTCTTTTTAGTAAAGATAAGATGGAAAGAGTAATGACGGAGACAAAACTGATAAAGGCAGAAATACCAGAAGGAATGACAAGCTCAAGCCAGAATTTTTTAAAGCTGCGTTAGATGCATCTTCAGAACTGGGAAGGCCATTCAGAAGAAGTTCCCTACATCTCCAAGTCCTTTAATAGCAGGAAAATTATCTTTTCTCTGCAGAAGAATAACAAGCACTGAGGTCTTAACTGAATGTGGTTTAAATAGGGATGTCTGGCAGTGTGAGTCGGCCTCCTGAGCCCCAAAAAGCACAGGTAGCCCGGAGAAGGTTGGGATCACTCAATGTTGGGAAGGTTGGATACAGGATTTGAGCCCTGCAGAAGCAAGTGCTCCCTCCCCTGATGCCTAAGTCCACTTTGTTAATAGCGCAAAATTACAATTGAGCTAAGCTGATTAAATGGCACAGTAGATTTGTCACACAGAACCGGTGGTGTTAATCTGGCAGCCAAATATATTGGAGGGGAAATGAGGTAAAAAAAAACCCAACAAAGTCCATCCAGAATTATCATTTTCCTTATTTTAGGGGGGAAAAAAAAATAAAAAGGCAAAAAGCTACTCAAGGTTTTCTTTTTTTAATGTATTTGGAAAGTCAGCTTTTCAAGAAGGCAGCATGGTCAACTGGGAGGAAATAGGATTTTATCTTTGATTTAACCAGGGAAGGAATACAGGCATAAGTTCAAATAAATTTGCAATTTAAAAAAATAATAAAAAAAAAACATTATTACATTTGAGGATTATTCTGAAATTTCTTGGAGTGATTTGCAGGTTCCGTGGGACCGATCTTTATGTACTGGGCATATAATTGAAGAGAGACATAAATTCCTTTCTGTTAGTAATACAATCATCTCGCAAGGTATTTTTTTATTAAATTAGACCTGTATAACTAAATTGCTCCTGATGCCTTTTGTGGGTGCTCCTAAATCATCAGCTAAATAGCAGCTGATCTAAGTTTGGCATGAGGAAGAAATGAAGTTTTGGAAGATGATACTCGTTGTTACTGCTCGTAATCAATCAGAATTTGATACTTGTATACGGACTTGTTTTAAAAGCATTGTAATTATGGCAGTGCTACAAATCTTATCTTAATGGAGGAGGAAAAAAAAAATAGTAAAAATGACCCATACTTTGAGCTTAAATGTTCTGTGGATGTTGCTTGTAGAATGAGGACTGTTTCCCTTAATTAAGGTAAACAGCAGGATTCAAAAGAGCAGAGTTGCAATTTTTTTTGTAGTGAGGTTAGAAGGAAAAGCAAAATATATAGTGACTCACCTGACCAACTAGAGAATTGTTTTCTGCTCTTATTTCCTGTTTAATTCATGCTTTTCATAACTCTTTTTTGTCTTTAGAAAGACCTTTCCTGTGTTCTAGGGGTCTTTTTCAAAGCAGCTCTCGGACAATGCGAGATGTTGGTATTTAGGGCACGTCCCCAGCTTTCATCTGCTTTTCCTCACCTTTCATGTTTGTTTTTTCCCATCGGCGGAACCTGTGGTGCCTCCTCTTTGGTGTCCCCAGCAGCTGGATGTCTATTTGTTTCAGTAGGTGCTTGGCCCTTCTGTCCTGCTCTTTTCCAAACATCAGAGCCAAGGGAAAACAAGAAGAGTAACAGATACACGTGAATTTGAAGCCTCAAAAAAATGAGTGGCGGGCTTATATATTCAGATACATGCATTAAAAACATTTTAATCTCACATAAAAAGTTGTGCTAGATTTCAGTGGGATGGTGAGCACGCGCCGCTGATACAAAGAAATATTCCTCTGTTAAATCTTGGGGGATTTGGGAGCGCCTGTGAATTAATTTATTTCGAGGAGTTCCGTCAAAAGAGAAAGCCTTTGTAGAACTACAGATGTTAAAATACGGACAAAAAAAATGCTTCTCATCCTGGGAAACTTTCCACAGTTATTAGCAGTTGAATATTGAAGTCAAAATGCAGAAAAGACCCTGCTAAATATGATTCTAAGATTTTAGAGAAATGCTTTTTCTAGACTGACTTTCTGTTTCCTTATTTTAAAAATAAGATATTTACAAACTTGTAATTTTCATATAGTTTTGCTTATAATCCTCCCCCACCCCCCCTTTCATACTGCTGTGGATGCGTCTATTACTCTTGGAAATCCAGCCATTCCACAGAAGTTTTCTTTTTAGATCTAAAAGGGATTTTTGAGGCTTTGGCATTGCCCTGTTGCGAATCCTTGATCCCGTACCCGATATTAAGGTAGGACTCTGCTGAACAGGTACCAGGGGCTCTGCCCATGTCCTTCTGTCCTTCCTCCTTTGGGACCAGTTTTCTGCAAAATGATAACATTCTGCCTATTGGTGTTTGAAACATGGTAGAAAACTTCGTGCTGAATAATTCTCCTTCAGCTAAATGAATGGAAAAATACTGTTGAATGGAAACCGGCACAAGATCAGCCAATTAATACAATTTTTCTGTTGCATTTGATTGCCTTTTCTGTTCTTTAAAGAAGACGGAAAATAAAACAAGAGACATATCTGAAGAGAAGCATTTTTTTTTCTTTCTTTCTTTTGCTGTGTAATCATCACAAATTCATACGTTCTGAAATTTACAGCGTTTTGAGCTTCTAAATGTTTCTAATTTACTTTTGGAGGAGAAGAATATTTCTTCAAATAATTGAGGCTCAACACTCTGCCATATTTTTTTCTGTTTTAAAAGGAAGTCTGTGAAGAGATGTCAGTGTTTTATCTGCTGTGTACTGTCCCCTTCTCAGGTTTTGATTCGGTGTCATGATTTCTGGTGTTCATTGTTCGAAAGCACAAGAACACTAATTATTTTATAACAGCAAATGTCAGTCCGCAGTTTTCTCAAAATCAACCAAAAATAGAACTTTAAGCCAACTTGTAACATCTTTGCAGGTTTTTTAATGCAAGTATCGATAGGAAATAGCCATTCAGAAATGTAAAGCTTTGTGTTTACAGTTCTATAATGCAGTTCCTTCAGTCTTTAGTTCTATGTTTAGAAAAATGATTACTGTGACATCAGTTCTCTACAGATTTGTTATAGACACAGGCTGCCCTGGAGCTATAAAACGCTGTGAGGGTGATAGTAACTGCCACAAAGCGGAGGTGAATATTTTTGGAACCATCTAAACAGCAGAGGAAGAACATTGCGTTAGAGCAAGATGATACTTGCACAGTTTTAAAAATATTTTTCTGGTTTCTTTCTTAAATCTGAAAACAAACAATAGGTAGTATTCCTAACCCTTTCATTCATTTTTCCTGATTTCACAGTTTCAGAAGAATTTCAACTCTCTTCACAGTGTTGTAACCACAAAATTACAATGAAGTTCAACAAGGGCAAGTGCAGGGTAGTGCACCTGGGGAGGAATAACCTCCTGCACCAGGACAGGTTGGGGGTGACCTGCTGGAGAGCAGCTCTGAGGAGAAAGACCTGGGAGTCCTGGTGGACAACAGGATGACCATGAGCCAGCAATGTGCCCTTGTGGCCAAGAAGGCCAATGGCATCCTGGGGGGCATCAGGAAGAGTGTGAGCAGCAGGTGGAGGGAGGTCATCCTGCCCCTCTGCTCTGCCCTGGGGAGGCCCCATCTGGAGCACTGGGACCAGTTCTGGGCTCCCCAGTTCCAGAAGGACAGGGAACTGCTGGAGAGGGGACAGCAGAGGTGATGAGGGGCCTGGAGCATCTCTCTGATGAGGAAAGGCTGAGGGACTTGGATCTGTTTAGTCTGGAGAAGAGAAGGCTGAGGGGGGATCTGATCAACGCCTATAAATACTTCAAGGGTGGGTGTCAGGAGGATGGGGCCAGGCTTTTTCCATTGGTGCCCAGTGACAGGAAGAGAGGGAATAGGTACAAACTTGAATGTAGGAAGTTCCACCTGAACATGAGGAGGAACTTCTTTGCTGTGAGGGTGGCAGAGCCCTGGCAGAGGCTGCCCAGAGAGGTGGCGGAGTCTCCTTCTCTGGAGACATTCAAACCCCCCTGGACACGTTCCTGTGGGACCTGCTTTGGTTGTACCTGTTCTGGCAGGAGGGTGGACTGGATGATCTCCAGAGGTCCCTTCCAACCTCGTGTCATTCTGTGAAATTGCAGTTGACAGGAACTTCGTTTTTTTCCGACTGTGTCACCAACACACCGGGAATTTGAGAACGTCACTAAAAATCACTCTGCCACAGTTTTCTGTTAGTGAAGTAAGAACTCTGTCATCCTCACATGACTTGGGAAAGGAATTGCATTTGAGAGTATAATTTTAGCTCCAGTAGATGCAAAGTATTTTCTTTTGTATATGGAAATTTTTAAAAGGTCAAAACCATCTCTCTTTTTTGAGAGATTGTTCAAATTTGCTGATGAGTCATCTTCACTGGAAGGTGAGGTGTGTGCGACTGGTCATTTGGTGGCTATTTTAATTAGTCAGAATTCCAAAGAGTACTCGGGTGAAATGTGAGTAAATCTCATTACTTTGACAGCGGTTGCTTAACTCCAAAGAAAGTATATATTTAGTAAACCCCACTCACGTTGATGACCTAGTTTTGCTGTGGATATTAATTTTCTTAGGGCAGCACTGGGCTTACCTTTCCCCCACTTTTTCCCTGTTTTTACAAGAATGAGGGATTCTTCCCCTCTCTCCTCTGAATTTCTGGGCTACTCACAGCAAGGCAATGTGTGTTTGGTTTGGGTTTTTTTCTCTTTTTTTAGTTTGTTCTACCCCTTTTGTAGGCTCAATTGTAGTTTTAGTTTCCTTAAGTCCTGTGATACTCCACGAGATGGTTTCACGTTAGACAATCTCCATGGAGAATTTGGCTTTTGCTAATTGCAGAAGAAGAAAGTTACACTGTTGAGCTTGAAAAAGAGATTAGCTGCTAAAACAGTATTTATAAATAACCTAGAAAGGAAAGAAATGCAGATATTCGTGTTTGGAAGAGGAATGGGATTGCTTTATAAAGTAGTAGTGCCTCTTTGAGGGTGGTTGTGGGTTGTTTTTTTTTCTTTCAGAAATACTGTTTTGGTTCTCAGGACTTTTAATAGTACTGGGATTTTGACTATATTAAAAAATAAAGTATCAGTGTAACTCATACATAGAGAAAATACATGTTTTTTGTTTTTTATATATGCTTATAAATATGGTATTTATATTTATGCACATATGGTTTAGACTTAAATATAGCATATATATGTCTATTTATGCAAGTATCCATTACAGAAAGAGTTCCCAAATGGAAGCGACCCCGCAGCACAGGGTTTTACCCTGAGCTATGTCCCCAAGTCCTGCTTTGCTTGGAATAATGACAAATTTGGTTAATGACACAGGCCCAAGTGGTGCTTGAGAACACTTGAGAGCTGTGAGGACTGGTCCTCACCAACCTACTGGTGATGGAATTAGTGAGGCTTTCATACTTTTAGTTAAAATGACTTATTTTTTTCTAGTTGTCATTAGAAAGTTCGGTTATATCGGTGTCGTTAAAATGGTAAATAACAGCCAAAAGCAGGATGAAGTTCTTTCTTAGAACAATATTGGAGCAGAGTCATCTGTGAGGGGATCTCATTAGTTCTTGCTTGTCTCTCACAAAAGCAAGACAGACACGGGTTATTTATTTCTTGCTTAAAATTTATTAATTTAGAAAAATACTGAGGCTGCTTTTTCTGCACTATTGCAGAACTTGGGTGATTTTCTTTTATGGCTTTTGCAACTCTTATTTATTTCTTGCTTAAAATTTATTAATTTAGAAAAATACTGCGGCTGCTTTTTCTGCACTATTGCAGAACTTGGGTGATTTTCCTCTGTTTTCTTTTATGGCTTTTGCAACTTCATAGAGTCATAGAATGGTTAGAGAAGAAGGGACCTTCAAGATCATTGAGTTCCAACCCCCTGCCCTGGGCAGGGACACCTCCCACTAGACCAAGTTGCTCAAAGCCCCCTCCAACCTGGCCTTGAACCCCTCCAGGGATGGGTCATCCATCCACTTGAGTTGAATCATCTGACAGATTTGAGAATCAGAGGAGAATGTCACTTTGGGAGGAATCATGGTGTGTTTGGGGCAGTGCTTCTTCCTGGCGCTTTCTTCCTCTCCCAGTTGACCCATCAAGTGTGATCACTGGGACGTAACGTAGGTCTGTGTCTATTGGTGTAAAAATAGAAAACTGGAAAACAAAGATCCCCTCAGTGTTTTTCAAATCTTCTAGTCCTTTAAATTTGTCAGTAAAAAAACATTTAGAAAAGCCTTTCGGTTCCCCCAGTGTAGCCAGATGCAGATATTCTATAATTCACTAAAATTTCTAAGGCTTTCTGTGTACATTTGTCATAGCGTGAAATGATCTTCATATGACTCTAAATTTGGGTTTTTTCTCACAACTAAGCAAAACATACCTCCCAGAGGCGGATGACTGATGGAGATGGCAAAGCCTTTGTAGTATTTCTCACGTAGATTCTCTTCTCTAAAAGAAAATGCTCTGAAATTTTGCACCTGTCCAAGATAATAGGCTGGGTTTTAATACCCAAACATCTCTGTGAAGCTCAGTGCCTGTCAAGAAGGACAGGGAACTGCTGGAGAAGGTACAGCAGAGGGCTACAGAGATGATGAGGGGCCTGGAGCATCTCTCTGCTGAGGAAAGGCTGAGGGACTTGGGGCTTTTTAGTCTGGAGAAGAGAAGGCTGAGGGGGGATCTGATCAACACCTATAAATACTTCAAGGGTGGGTGTCAGGAGGATGGGGCCAGGCTTTTTTCAGTGGTGCCCAGGGACAGGACAAGAGGAAATGGGCACAAAGTTGAATATAAGAAGTTGCATCTCAACCTGAGGAGGAACTTGTTTGCTGTGAGGGTGGCAGAGCCCTGGCAGAGGTTGCCCAGAGAGGTGGTGGAGTCTCCTTCTCTGGAGACATTCAAACCCCCCTGGACACGTTCCTGTGGGACCTGCTCTGGGTGGACCTACTCTGGCAGGGGGTTGGACTGGATGATCTCCAGAGGTCCCTTCTAACCCCATGTGATTCTGTGTTTTTCACCCATGTGATTTAAAGTAACACGTGTAACAGTCCCTTCCAACCCCATGTGATTCTGTGTTTTTCACCCCTGTGATTTAAAGTAACACATGTAACTTCATCAAAGTTATTTTTGATTTAGTCAGAAGATGGCTCTTTCAAGAAGCTAATTTGCTGAAACTAAAGCAAATATTTAATTATGGGGGTTAGGGTGGGTTTGTTTGCATTTGTGATATTGTAATTAAAAGCAAACCCCCGCCATGGGGTGGATGCAGATGGTTCCCACAACTCCCCGAAAAACAAGGTTTCACCATCAAAGCTCTGCTCGGGCCCAGAGGCTCCTCTGGAGATCTCAGCTGGGGGGTCAAGCTGCTCTGCACCGTATCGTTTTTAGTGTGCAAGGTGTTTTTTAAATGGTTTGACAATACTTGGTGATGTTGTGTCAATAATAGCGGGAAAAAAATCTACCTTTTCCCAAGTAATACAAAAATAGAGCATAAGAGCTATTTAGAGTGGGAAGAAATGGAAAGCTAATGACATTAGAAAAATATATCTGTGTTTTTGCATAGCTATGCAATAAAATATTTAGGTTAAAAATAAATCTGATGGTTTTAAGACTTAGTAACACCCATGAGCATAAAAAATAATGCCTAAAACCAATTTATTATTTTTCCTTGATGATTTTTGAGCCTTTACTTTGAATGATTATTGTCGTTTGGTCAGATGGTTTTGCTTCTTCAAAGTTGCTGTTTGGGAATAAACTGACGAAAATATATTTGGGATTTAGAAAGTTTCGTATCTCAGAAGATATTAAATGTTGAGTTGTATCCAAAGAAATGTTTTGTCCCCAGTCCAGAAAGAAATTTAAAAAAAAAAAAATTAAAAAAAAAAATCAAAACAGATTCTTCCATTTGAGCAGAGACATATGTTTTGTGGGTTGGCACCAGACTAGCGTGCAGAAACTTGTAGAACCAACTCCTCATACTCCAGGATATTTAGAGGAACAACATTCAAAACAAGGTGCTAGAGAATTTAAAAAAAAGAAATAAAGTAAAACAGAGAATATAGACTCTGTTCAAGATGGAAAATGTCTGGGTTTTGAGTCTCTTTATGACTGTCCATTTATTTCTAGTGCCAGGGAACTCTGTCTTTTTTGTGTCAATGTCAAATGATGTAGAGGAATCGGATATTGTAAATAAGATAATGTGTGATTAAAAAGAAAATGTTTTAATTTCATTGGTAAAATCACATTAATTGAAGATGAGATCATAGTGACTCCTTCTGGCTGTTGGGATGATGATCGTAAAATTGTATAAAGAAAAAAAAACAGTAAAACACTTTGGTGCCTTTCGGCAAAATGAACAGGTCCCAAGAGGTTTAGAAGATTCCCCTGAAATCTGTGGTTTAACACAGAAGGGACTTTTTCCCTGTGATGCGATGCTCCAACTCCTTTGCGAAGGCTTAGAGGTTTCAAGATCAAATTTAATGATACCCTTACAATTATTGCAGTTGTTATGTATGAGGGAAAGATGATTAAATCTGATCAGAAATAACATCTGCAGTGGGAGCGGAGTTTAAATATCTGGATTTTGGTTGTGCGGTTCAGTGCCAACAACAAAAAAAAATAAATCTATTAAGACAAAAGACAAAGTGAGAATGATTTATTTGTCAGGTGGAAAAAAAAATATCTTTTCAGTGGCACTTAAAAAATCTGGGGAGATCTGGGTATGATTCAACATAAGGGAATTGAATGCTAAGTTGGAAGGGCAGTTGAGAGAAAGCCCCAACACCGAATTACATGTTCAAAGTCACTTTTAGGGAAAAAAGTCACAGGCTCTGAACTACTTGGAAGAAGTAGAGGATTCTTTAAAAAAAAAAGCAACCAGTTTTTACTCCAGATCTCAGTGTATCTTGGATTTTAAGGTCTCCCTGTCAGCAGGTGTGTATTCTGGTCTGTAACCACTGATAAGTATCTTCCGCGCTCAGCTTATTAAACAAATCTGGTGATGGATTCTGCCTTGGCTTCCGTACCAGTTTGTGCCTCTGACTTTATTGGTTTGGCAAATAAAACAAGTAGAAGTACAGCCCGAGCCAAGCGTAGCTGACAAAAGGAGGGTATGTCACGACTGCACAAGATACAGGCATCTTGAATTAAAAATTTAAGGTAATTGTTTCAGGTTTAATGATCACGTGGCCACGTTTGGTGGTTTAGATGGGGCTGTTCAGTGACTTGGAGCAGTTTCTGAGCAGAACTTGTTGTTTGCTGGTTTGTTTTACGGACGTCTGTGCACTTTGAGGTATTTCGTTAACCTTAAATTATTTGGAAACACCTTTTTTCCCCCTTCCTCTCCTGCCCCTCATCCCTCTCTTGAGCCATCTCTGAAAATGCAGTGGCAGCATCGCTTTCAGGGCTGGGGCAAGGTCTCTTTCAGGTCCTACACAGCAGCTTTTTAATACTTTAATAGAGTCATTTTGTATCTGGGATTTTTTTTTCCATCCCAATCCATCAAGTCTCAGTTTGGCAAACATCAAGGCACAGCGTACATCCAATTTCTTTTTCGGATTTTTTCATTAGAAGAAGAGAGTTAGCATAATCACGGTACAGCCAATGCAATTTTATTTCCGAGACTGATCTGACAGTTATTTTTTCTACAGGGCTTTTAAATTTTTGGAAGTACTAGAAAGAGCAAAGAGCATCCGTTTAAGTATTCCATGACTTGCTTTTTTTTGCAGAAGTTGTTTGAAAGGAGTTCATTCTTAGGTGATGGAAGTTGCACGGGTTTGGATTGACTTCAGAAGAAACAAATCCTGGGCAATTCAGATAAAGCTGAGATTGAAATAACTTTTTGCATTGATAGGGGCAAACTGCAAAAGCTTAGTAGTTTTGCTATTAAAGGTATTTAACTATTCTGGTTTTAAGCAGCAATAAATTATCCACGGAGGCTGCCAAGTGATCTGGTGATGAGATCACCTTTCCATACGTGTCCTGACTGCTGGCAGTGTCTCAGGCCTGCAAATAAATAAATGAGTAAATAGATAAATCATGGTTTTAAAAAAATATGTATTTGAGGTTAATTAGTTGCTTGTGGCTGTGTACTGTCAGAGGAGTCAGCAAAGGGTTTTCCTTTGCTCAGAGTTGGATTCTCCATAACCTGAGAAAGACTGAACCAAGTGGAATCCACTGAGCAGAGGGGAAAACTGTTGACAAGGCGAAAGCTTTTTGGCTTCGTTAATCTTCTAGTTAATTGCACCTGTTGCTAAATGAGGACTGAAAGATTTCCAAAGTGTTGTAGCATAGGTTAGGTTATACTGGGACCAGTGGGGCTTGATGTGGTATATCCTATGGAACATGTATGTCAAGGGTTGCTTATCCTCACTTGGGAAGTTCCTTCATTAAGTAAATGTCTTCCAGAGCAGAGAAGATCAGGACATTCTGATCAGGACTTGAGGCTGGTTGACCACTGGAATAGGTTGTCCAGAGAGTCTGTGGAGTCTCCATCCGTGGAGATACTCAAAGTCCAACTAGTCACAGTCCTGAGCCACCAGCTCTGGGTTGCCCTGCTTGAGCAGGTAGGATGGACCAGATGTTCTCCAGAGGTTCCTGGCAACCTCAGCTACTCTGTGGAAATTTAATTGTGGTATTAATAAATAGACAAGTGGTTTCTCATTCAAAGTTGTGACCTGGAAAAAAGAATGCATCTGTTGGACATTTTAGGTTGATTCCAAAGGAAATAAGTATGTTGACTGGTTCATTCGATGCTAACCTTACTAATAAGCATAGTCTTTTTTTTTTTTTAATTTATCTTTCCATAGTTACAGTACTGAAATATGAAAACAGCACTAATAAATGATACTGTGTGGTTATACTGTTGAATAATGTGGTTTTTTTAATAAAACCATTATTTTAGGGACTGGCATTTTTAGGGACTTTGGCTTAAAGTTACCTTTAATTTGGCTTTTCAAAGTTTAGGGAGGTGGTTTAACTTTTCATAGTCTTTTAGTGCTTATAGTATAAGAAACTTCAATAGTAATTTGTCATTTTATTTGTCTTTTTTAATCTTTAACTCATGGATTGATGACTGCTGCTGTTATTTTGGTATGGTAACTGAATTTCTGAAGTTTGGTGTATTTAGTCATCAATATACTCATGTGGAGTAATTGTTCTGTGCCTCAAGCAGATAAATGCCTTCCTATGAAATGACTCCGGTGCTTGTCTATTTGTTTTTAGCAGCAGCTAATAATTCAATGTATGAATGTATGTATTTATACATTCTTGGTTAAAAAAAAATAAGTACCTTTTTTTAAAAATCCTAATTCTATTTGCAACTAACCTGGCTTTGTGGTGTTTTTCTTCAGATCCTTATTGACGATGATGGTCATTGGAGGCATAAATTTTGAAGAATCTATCGTTTGCAGACAAGATCTTTGAAATCTGTTTCCTTCAGACAGCAAAGGTGAGTAAAAATAATGTATATTACGCATTTGTACATAAGTCATAAGTTAGATAGGGGTTTTTGCCTTCAAAATTGAACAGCAGCTGAAGTTCAGGAGCCTGACTATAATTCCAAAAGTTTTAACTATTTTTTAGTAACTTTATTTGTTCTACTACTGTGAAAAATAAGCTACATGGAAGGAGCTCGGTTTCTTTTCCTCCTTTTAGTTACAAGACTGTGAGTCCTTTGCTCGGTGGGTTTCTTTCTGCATTTAGTGTTATTCCTTATTCTTGCTTTCTTGCCAGTTTTTCGAACTCGGGCTCATTTGCAGTTTCTGTGTGTGATACTGATGAGAACCAGGAATTCCTTATACATTAAAATATGCAGAGTAGTGGGGCAGGGGGATTGCTACTCAAAAAGACAAAAGTTGTGTGGAAAAGAAATAGCCAGGAAGAATCAAAGTAAAATAGATGTCAATCTCTTGACGATTTGTACGGAAGTTTAGGGTTGTGGCTTCTTTTTAATGAAATATCAGAGACACAAATCTGCTGTGTGCTCTGCTTGGACTCTTTATTTTGAATGCTTGGACTTTTGATCAAGATAAACGTTAGATATTCAGGAGAGTTTTGTTTGTGTATTTTCTATTTTGAAACTAGCTATATAAAGCACTCTAGGTAATATGGGAAGAGGGTTTTTTTTTCTGTTATGGAAATAGAGCTAATTTTCCCACTCATTATCTGCTGTTAATTTAATGTGTGGCAATATCTGAAATTTAGTGATGATTATATGGCAGTAGATTTTTGGTTAGCTGTACAGCTCGTCTATGAGCAAAGCAATTAAGACATAATTTCAGAATATAATTGAACTCCTAATGGGGCACTTTAATTCACCAGAAATTTACATATTTGCATTTCTTTGTTTTAGTAGACAGGTCCAAAACGAGGGTACGGCTTCATTTTTGAACTTCTGAATACAGCCACTTCCTCTGAGACTTTTCCAAACGCAGCGTGTAAAAACGCTGTTGAATAAAGGGATGGATAAGTTCATGAATGAGCTACTTAGTTCTCAAATCTCAACATTGAATAGCTCTCATTAGCTGTTTATTTGAAGAATAAAACTCACTGTGGCGTTAGGATGCTGTCGCCCTGTTGAAACTCTTTCTCACCATGTGATGCAACACCTATGAAACCCCCCTTTTGACTTTTTGGGGGATTTTTTTCACCCCAAATTCAGCTGGAAGGGCACTGAAACATGATGTTACTGGTGTATCTTGCCGTATGCAATGGGCACTGCCAGGTGTGTCTGGGCCAACACAGCCCTGGTTTTCCATCAGGTTGTGCATCATTCTGGCTTTTCTCAGCTCCCAGATGATGCTGGAAGAGAACAGCAGGTGGGAAAGAGTTAAAAAAATAACTGACTTACAGGAGCTAAAATAAGGAAACAAAGAGGAGATGTTTGTTAGAGGGAAGCTCAAATTAAGAAAGAAATGAAGGCAGTTCTCTTTTCTTTTTCCTTATTTTTTTTTTTTTGACCCCCAAAACGGAAGACCTTTTTCATTTAAAAGATAAACACTACTGAGCCGAGAGAGGTTATTTATACCTCTGTCATGCTGAGGTTAAATTTTGGGGGTTGTTTTGTTGTTCCAGGTTTCCTTCAAAGGATAGACCTTTGCGCGTGTTTTCATTTGTTCTAAAATAGGGACCTACAACTTTTGGTAAAGGAAAACCAAGGGTTTTGGGGGGGAATATGTGTCAAAGTTCGCATTAGGGTTAAGAATAAACATTTTTTTGTGTTGGTAAAGGAAAACCAAGGGTTTTGGGGGGAATATGTGTCAAAGTTTGCATTTGGATTAAGAACAAACATTTTTTTGTATGTGAAAAACTGGGAAAGGGAAAGTATTTCTTTGTAAAAATGTTTTACTGGTTATTTCCTTAAAGTTTTAATATGTACATGTGGATAAACCTCTTGAATATTTGTAAAAATGTTTTACTGGTTATTTCCTTGAAGTTTTAATACGTACATATGGATAAACCTCTTGAATGCTTCTACAAAATCAAAAAAAACCCCATTTAGCTCATTCTCAGCATCTTAGGTTTTATTTTGCGCTCCTTTTGTCTACTGATACTAAAACATTCGCAGCCGTATAGGTATGTGCAGCCACTGTTTCTATTCCATTTGATCTATTTTTAAATGCAAGGGCTTTTTGTATTTAATACGCATTACTGTGCTTGCAGTCTAATACTTCAAAACCTTAGTGACCTTGGTTCACCCACTTCTACCTTGTACATTATCATGCAGTCTTTAATTATATGATAACATGCTATTTTTCTCCATAGAAGGAAATCCTTGCGTTAAATAGGTGGTATTTAATCAGTATGCAGCTATCTAGTATTTTTAATTGTTCAACGTGTGGTTCCAGATCTTTTGTACTGTATGGTTTTCAAACCTTGCTCTGCAGGTAGAATTAAGAATTTGCCTTTAATCTTTGCTATATCTTTTAGCAACAGGTTTTCTCTCTAAGACTTTCTGGCAAAACCCAGTCTTTGAATCCCGGGTTATTTTGCAGAGGCATTTTCCCTTGGCAGCTCTTTTGATGAGCTGTTGGGGTTCCTCTACTCTCTACAGTAGTTGCAGAACTGGGCTGTTCTCTCCATGAAGATTCCTTCAAGCCAGAAAAGCGAGAGCAGGGTTCCTCCATGAAAAGCACAGGAATTGAAAATATTGTTGGCCTGGGTTTCTTTTATTGAAGTCATGCTTTCATTCTTCTTGGCTCAGCCTGGAGAAAAGGAGGCTGAGGGGAGACCTTCTCCACTCTCTACAACTCCCTGAAAGGAGGGTGCAGAGAGGGGAGTTCTTCTCCCAAATAAAGGTGATAAGACAAGAGGAAACGTCCTCAAGTTGTGCCAGGGGAGTTTTAGGATGGATATTAGGAGAAAATTCTTCAGCGAAATGGTTGTCAAGCCTTGCAACAGGCTGCCCAGGAAAGTGTTGGAGTTGCCACCAACAGGCTGCCCAGGAAAGTGTTGGAGTTGTCATCCGTGGAGGTGTTTAAAAGTTGGGCAGATGTGGTGCTGAGGGACATGGGTCAGTGGTGGTTTTGTCAGTGTTGGGTTGATGGTTGGACTCAATGATCTGAGAGGTCCCTTTCAGCCTAGACAGTTCTGTGATTCAGTTTCACATTCAGCTGTTCTTACTTGTATTTTAGTTCCTTGTATGTCTTGTATCCTGATGTCTATTTTCATTCTCCCTCATCCATGTAATTCCTAGTATCAGCCGGTTTCTATTCCAAGTTCATTATCCATTCTCACACAATACCAGTCTTCCCTCATCTCACTCACTTTCCAGACTCACAGTTGTATTCTGGCTCCAATTTGCACCCCTTTTACTCCGGGTGAGTCTGCACAGATCCTCATCTGCATTGAAGGTTGCCCATCTCTTTCCCCAGGCTTTGACTTGGTTGATGCATGTCAACTCCAGTCCAACGTCCTTGGACGTCCTTTGGTGGGACTGTGAAATGCTCCAGAGGAGCTGAGTCTTCCTCTGTGCTGCTCTCTGGAGGTTACAGCCCTAATGTTTTAAATTGTTCTTCCTCTGTGCTGCTCTCTGGAGGTTACACACAGCCCTCATGCTTTAAATTGGGTATTAGAAAAGAGTTTGGAATTTTGGGGTATTTTTCATATGCAGTTTTAGCGTGAACACCATGGATTTTCATCCCTAAACTGAGATGGCGTTTGGAATTTTGGGGTATTTTTCATATGCATATAGCAGTTTTAGCGTGAACACTGTGGATTTTCTTCATCCTTAAACTGAGATGGCACTTACTGACTTATACTATTTGTTTTGGATGTGAAAGAAGCCAAAATGATACATTACAAGTATTCATAATATTTTTTTTCTTGTTAATCCCATAGAATGGTGCAAAAACATTGCGTTAATGAAATAGAAAACTGGTTATGCAAACTTAAGGAGGAAGAGTGAGGTTTACATCTGCTTCTTGGGTTTTATCTTCTTAAACAGTACATGGAAAATTCTAGTAGCTGGATAGAATTTTATACTGTGTGATAAAATGATAGCCATGTTTAGTCCCCCGTGCCACCTCCAGCTGCAAGCTGGGGAGCCTTGGAGAACTTTCTGAAGCTGCGTAATTCTGGGACTCATGATATATCACTGCAAAAAAATTGGGCCTCTCACTATCCAAACTTTGGAATTTATAAGGCTGTTTAATTACACTCAAGTATACAACGTAGGACTTGGCGCTGCGTACGGCGTGCTTCTCTAAATAGTTTCTCCAAGAACTGTGTCGTTACTGATGTTTTGATCGTAGTTATTCTAGGACAGAGAAGCACCAGCGTCGTGGAGCATCAGTTTTCCCCCCCTAAAGCCGCCTGCAGTCCAGACTGATGGCCAATTTTTTCCTGAGTTGTCATTAAAACCAAGGAGACCAAAGCTCTAATGCTTTTCTGAGAACAGTCAAATTTCTGTCTCTCTCTCTCATCTTTTAATATGAAAGGGTTGGGTTTTTGTCAAATCCCAAGTTACTTTCTCTAATGCAAGATATAAACTAATTCTACCTTCCTAAATTTAATGCAGGGAAACCTGCTTAATTCAAAAGTTACTTCTACAGAAATTATTTAAAGAATTTGGGGTAGGAAAAAAAAAAAAGGATATTCCTATCATGTTGTTCTACCATTTCACTACTTTTAAGCACATTTTAGAGTATGTTTTAAATAGAGTAGATTTGATAGGGCGTTCTCTGCCTGAGCAGAAAATTTTATAGTATCTACTATCAACTGAATTGTTCTTTTCTGCCTCAGCAGAAAATTTTGTGCCTCTTCTGCCAAGTTTTTCACATTTCACCAGAGCAAGAAGTTGGTTTTCAATGGTCTCTGTTTCTTTCCCAGCTGGTCCTTCTGATACAATTTTCAAGTAAAATATGGGCTGACATTTTGAACGATGCAGATATTGTAAATAAATACTGCAAACAACAAGGGCTTTCCATTTTGAGAAATTGGGACAGAGGACACCCTGAAGAAAAAGTAAATATTCCCAACACGTTTTTATTGTTACCAAATTAATCAAACTCTGTAGTTTAACTATAATTTCAAAGTTAAATAGTTAAATAACTCAAAAAATTCTGATACTCTAGCGCATCTCTTGTTAAAATGAAAAACATCATAGCACAACTGTTAAAATTAACCTTATTTAATATCTAATTTTTCTTAGCAAAGCTAGGCATACATGCACACAGCTTCTGAATTAACTAAGGCTTCCTACAGTCACAGCAACCTGGATGTCTCCAGAAGGTTTGGGGTTTTTTTTATTTCAGTTTGTGATGTTAGAAAGTTTCAGAAAGT
Source organism: Calidris pugnax (assembly GCF_001431845.1). NCBI lineage: Eukaryota > Metazoa > Chordata > Aves > Charadriiformes > Scolopacidae > Calidris > Calidris pugnax. The sequence goes on along the minus strand of NW_015090831.1, from coordinate 368,595 downwards.
TAGGAAGTTTTACAAATATCCATCCTTATATTTTCCTATAATACATCAAGAAATTTCTTTAAAGTAAAAGCTACATCATCTTCATTTTTATTTAAAGAGCTATGGGTTTCAATTAACAGATAACAGGACTACTGTCATTTTTTGTTAATGACATAAATTTTTTAAAGAAAGCATGCAGTTAGAATGTAGTAATCTATGGTAACCTGAATTAGTCTTTTCTGTTGTAAGACCAAACCAAATTCAGATCTTCAATTTCTTCTGAAAAACAATGCTCTGAAAAGGAACTCTAGGGTAGCAAATTTAAAATTTAGCTGTTAATGAAAACCCAGGAAAACGTTGTTTTTCTTTACATGATGATGGCCTGAAGGATTGTGGGGGTAGTTTTTTTTTCCATTTTGCTATTTAATTTTGTTTTACTTTCCCCTTTATTTGATTTTCCTTTATTTCCTACAATAGGAAATAAGAGCTTTGATATTGAACTAATTCTTGGTTTTGTTGGTTTATCTTTAAACATGGCATTGTCATTTTTCAGATTCTTAACTGGCCTCTGTCAGCATATCCCCACCCTGTTAGTCTCTGCCCATCCAGCTCAGTGAATCTCAAACATCTCTCTCTCTTCTCTTAGAAGGATCCCGGTTCAGTGAAACGCTTTTAAATTAAAACCAGTGATGCTTTTAAATTCAAGCTCACCCAGAGTTTCTGAAGGAAAGAGCTGCTCTTCCTCTGCAAACCTGAGCTCATACTCCAGAGCTGTTAGTCAAAATAGACTCTGTATTTCTTGCCACGTTCCTGAAAAATATTAATGGGAGGTAAAGTTTTCACCAAGATTGGCACAGTTGGCTTTAATTTCGTGTCCCAAATTAAGACTACATCACATCAAAGGATTCATTAAATTTCTTTTGGCTTTTATCCTCAGTGTATGAATGTTTATGGGTACCATTCTGAGAGCAGGGGCAAAAATACTTGAGCTTAGGAAAAGGATGGGTGAACTAAACTTTCCATTTGAAAGGTATCACGAAAAGTTAAAATATCTCTTCTTTTTTGATGAGCTCCATCCGTCTGTTGAGTCCTTAATACGGGAACTAAAACTATTTAGGACATAGATCCCAGCATGAATTTTCCAAAGGAACTGTAATGTCTTTGAGATGCTTGTTGTTTAGATGTTAGAAAACAAAATGCTGTTATTTTTATACTAATGATACACAAATAGAAATGTTCATTGTTGTATCTTGTGTGTAATTTTATAATAGTTTATGAGAAGAATTCTCATACATAGTTTCATATAGTTTATGACAGAATCCTTACTTAATTGCTGTCCTGACGAAGGGAGCAGGAAATGGAGAAGGAAACTCGTCTAGAGTTTCACCTTCAATAAAAGCAGAAGAACAAAACCTGTATAATTTATATTATGTGTATTATAATGTATATAATTTAACCTCACCTAAATAATTCTAACACAGCATTTTTGCTTATGCTACTAATTCTCGTTGGGAAGTTTTATACGTTTTCTAGAGTAGACATCTATATTGGTTCAGGTTCTTTTTTTTTTCCTTTAATTTTCTTTTTATCTCATGCGTAGTTTTAAGTAGTTGAGTGACAGCAAGTGACATTTTGAGTGGATAGATTCTGTAGGCAAATGAACAGTTGACAGTTGGCATAATGGCAGCCTGGAACAGTCTGACATGTAGGTGTTCTGACTGGAGGTTACTCTTTGTGTTGAATGAAGTTCTCATGTAGTAGCTTTCAGTTGATATTGTATTCTCATAGTATAGAATTAAATATATACCCATGACACATATGCTTCAGATGGTTATTTTCCATGGTTTTATCTCTTGAAGAAGAACTAGAATTACATAGTCTGAAAGGAAATTCAACAGATAGATAGTGGCATCAGTCAAAGTCCTTGGCTTTCGTGTTCTGTAGATGTGAAAGAGTGAGATGTCTTTCCAAGTGGATAAATACACTGTATGTTCCTGCACGACATCTCTGTCATTAGGTAAGAACAACACACAATAAATACTTTGATTTTGTTCAAAAGTAGAAAGGAGCACTTGGTCGTTAGTTGCGTGCCAACTTTTGCCCTCTCTATGGACTTATAAACCCCAAATATTGGTATTCAAGTAATCTTGGTAAAGTTATCGAGTACCTTGTGTGCAGTATGAAATTTCCCAGCTGGAGAAAATAAGAAAACTTCACGTGATTAAGGTTTAATGACAGTATTTCTGTTGACTTGCAGAAGATTGGGTAACTGCTGCTAGCTGAAAATCGTGATGAATTCAACATTAACTTACATGATCCTACTGTCTTATTTTGTCTGTGTGGAAGATTGATCAGTAGATCGTTTTACTCAAATATAATTCTAACTTATGATACCGTTTAAAGTCTAAAAATCTTACTTAACAGTCTTCAGCTGGTATATCAACAAATTTACGCACGTGCCTTGATCAAGTTAATACTTATTAAAGTTGGTTTTAATCTTTGAAAAACAATTATTTGGAACCAGTGATGCTAGAGAAGAGCACTGTTGTTCCTGCAAAGGGGCATTTTCATTCACATTGCTAATTCATTCATGTTGTGAAACCACAAAACGTGTATTTTCCAATGTAGCAAGTTGGCAAATGGCTGGTTGAGATGATATTACTTTAAAAATGCCACATTACCAATATCTAGCTGATATAATATTAAGAGTGTGGATAGCCCTGATATCTTATCTGCATACCTGAAATCCTGTAAAAAACAGTTGGTTGCAGTGTCAAAGACTGAGAAGAGGAAAACCTGAGCCAAAGACCTTACTTGGTGTCACGGTATAAAATTTGGTGGTTACTACCAAAGGTGGTTCCATAACTCAGTTGGGTTTGCCTGTTTTCTTTGTACTTAAAAGACTTCTTTTTAATACCTTTTCAGTGGAAATTATTAGGAAGGAAAAGTACATAAGTAAAAAGGTTGATTTTTGTGATTTTTCTTAAATTGGATTTTGTTGATGATGTTAAATTTGAAATACATGTCAAATCTCTAAAAATTGGCATGCTATTTCAACTGACAGGAAAAAATTCACCTTTTCCCTACCTGTTTGAGATGGTGGGGGCACCATCCTAAACACACCTGTTCTTTTATACTCCCTTTTCTTTAAAAAAGAAGATTCTTGTGTTCACAACATGAGCAGAATATTGATGTTTTGTTTTGGCGGCTCAAAAGATCTTGTGAAATGATGGCTTTTTTTGGCCTGCTAGGACATAAGAAAGGTCTTTCTAGGTTGTTATTAGCAAATGGGTCCCTGCTTTGGGATAATATACTGGTACATTTTCCCCAAAATCTTGTCATTCCCAGTGTAACTGAAGAAAAATAAGTTAAATGTCCCCATGACAAGTCACTGGTTTGCACAGATGTTTCCGCATGAGGTTCAGTGCCCTCAGATTAGATTATCACGATTGTCCCATCTATAAACCATATAAAACCATATAAAATTACACATTTTTTGTGAATAGTTTTGATTTGGGCTACAGGAACGCAAAGCTAAAATTCCATCTGAGCCAGTAAAAGATGGTTTATAATTACAAACGAATCAGCCTGGCTGCAGCTGTAGGGAGTGGGGAGGGAAGAAGCTGATGGGGACCAAAAGAGCAAGATCTGGACCACATGCGGCATCGGATGATGCTCGTTGGGGATGCAGGGTGAAGAGGGATGAGCTGTGTATCCCATAGCTGCTGCCTTGTTCCCCAGCAAAGCAGACTCTACGAACGCATCCTTAATGTACAAAGTTATATTTAAGTCCTCTTGCAAAGCAGTAAAGTGCAGCTGATCAATGACAAAATGCTTTCAAATTAGAAATACATGTTGTAAAAGCATATCTTTGAGTGAAGAGGGGACTAGTGCCTTCAGTTGGACATAGATTCTTCGGTTGTGTCTTCCATCTATAGATCTATTCTGCTTATTTTACTTTCCTGCCTGAGGCAGGTCTTTTTTTTTATTTTTTCTGGGTTTGTAAGGGAATTAAAACCCCAAAGGCCAGAAGGGACCACAGTGACTGATTTCACAGTGACTTCTCTTTCTCAGACTATCACTTTTCGCAGAACCTGGATTAAAGCTCGCCTATTCGAAAGCTCCCTGATCTTGTTTCGAAGCCTGGAAGTGATAGTGAGCTCACCTTTTCGCCTAGAAAACGTTTTCTTATTTAATTGCTGTAATAGTAAGAAATAGCTTTTTATATAAAGTTAATACCACTCTACCTTTCGCCTGGAAGGGCTTAAAGATCTTCTCTTTGCTTATACCTACTAAATCTTTCACAATTGTATTGTTGTTCGTAGTTGTTCTAGTCTTACATACTTTCTTCTTCTCCCTATACATGTGCTTTAGTGTTTTCTTGCACTAATGGCAAAGAACAAAAACAATGCCAAATGGGAAAAGTTTGTGGAAGTCATTTCTGTGAAAATAATCCACGAACCAGTGCTAAGAAACACAACCTTCACATACTTTTGCTGGGGCTCTCTGGCATAAAATCGATGCGTACTGAGGTTGCAGCTCTACTGTGGACGTGCCTTATTGCTTTATCCCCTAAATTGCTGATAGAAACAATGTGGGAGATGTTAAATAAAATTTAGAGTTTGTTGGTTTTTTTTTCCCCACTACGGAGCTCCTCTGGAGGAGCAGCTAAAGCTGTAAGTGACTTTTGGGTTCGGGTCAGGGGGATTACATTTTTGAGTGGAAGGAAAGAAGGGTCTGACATCCTGCTCCCTGATAACTCTGAAATCCACAACTAAGTATATAAGAAGTAAAACCAGTTTAGCCCCTCGGCCTGGGAACTGGGCTGAAGGTGGGGGGAGGCAAGGAGAGCTTGCAGGGGGGACTATAGATTCTTCCTTAGGTGTTACAATAGCAGAACTGTGTTCCTTAGAGTAAGTTTTAGCTTAGATTCAAGACCATATAATATTTACTATAATGGGATGCATTCACTGAAAAGGAGAAAAAAAACCTTAGAGTAAGTTTTAGCTTAGATTCAAGACCATATAATATTTACTATAATGGGATGTATTCACTGAAAGGGAGGGAAAAAACCCCAACATAGAAAATGCTACTGGACTGACACAACAGTAAATTATTTGTTTGGGTAGAAATAGAAATTTATAAAACAAATTGAGGATTGAACTATGTGTTTTAGCATTGAAATACATGTGGTTGCTTGGTGATGATGAAAAGGTGATTGTAAAGCAGATTTGAGGATGTGGTCGGTGTTCATATGCAATTACTGAAGCCTGAGTTAGGTCCTGCTGCCATGGAAATTGATGGTAGAACTTAAAAACCATTTCAGTTCCCTTCTCAAAGTACTGAGCTAAGTATATAAGAAGTAAAACCAGTTTAGCCCCTCGGCCTGGGAACTGGGCTGAAGGTGGGGGGAGGCAAGGAGAGCTTGCAGGGGGGACTATAGATTCTTCCTTAGGTGTTACAATAGCAGAACTGTGTTCCTTAGAGTAAGTTTTAGCTTAGATTCAAGACCATATAATATTTACTATAATGGGATGTATTCACTGAAAGGGAGGGAAAAAACCCCAACATAGAAAATGCTACTGGACTGACACAACAGTAAATTATTTGTTTGGGTAGAAATAGAAATTTATAAAACAAATTGAGGATTGAACTATGTGTTTTAGCATTAAAATACATGTGGTTGCTTGGTGATGATAAAAAGGTGATTGTAAAGCAGATTTGAGGATGTGGTCGGTGTTCATATGCAATTACTGAAGCCTGAGTTAGGTCCTGCTGCTGTGGAAATTGATGGTAGAACTTAAAAACCATTTCAGTTCCCTTCACAAAGTACTGAGCTGTAGTGGCTGAGGTGTGTTTCATTGCTACTTTTTGGATAGACATTTGGGATACCTGGCCCTTCTTCTGTTTTGACACATCTAGGTATTTTTGCAGCATGTTTTGTAATACAAGCTCTAGACTTCAGATTCCCTATCAGTTAAATATTTCTTGACTGTCCTCGATGCCTGTCCTCATCTAGTATTTTGTCCCATCTAAAAATGGTTCATTGGCAACATTAAAGAATGCTGAAGCCATCTCTGTCATTCATTTCCATCATTCTTCTACTCTAATAAATGATGAGAGAGATTTTTTGGAGGAGTAATGGAGATGTTTCTGTGAGGTTCTCTTGTGAAGATTTCCTAGAGAAAATAAACATGGATTATTTTTTTAGTAGGTTTTTCCATAACTTCTGCAACTTGGTGATTTAAGTTCAATAAATTACTAGTTTTAGGGTTTGGCCAACAAATGTAAATGGTGGGGTAACCTCGGATACATCTGGATTTGTCCAAATCTGTGTTGGGTCCATTTGTGATGTAATCCTCTACATTCCCTTCTCTGTGGCTGCCAAAGGAGAGCTCTCCAGAAATCACTGTCTGACCATGCAGTTGCCCACATGAGATCTTTAAAGACCGCACAGATGGTCCTTTGCCCCTATATGTACTTAAAACACATGTTTTCAGGTGGGTTCCACTTGCTTGTCCTTGTCCGCTGCAGCTTCAGGCTTGAGAGTAAACCAAAAATACAGAAGTATTCCTGAAAGCTCAAAGCTGAGTTACCACCCAAAGAAGACAATAAAAACACAAACCTAATTTATGCTTCTAAAGAAAATATGCTAAAATAGCTAGAAACATGCTACACCTCCAAGGCTGTCTTTGAACATTAGAAGAACTTACATTTTATTCAAGTTTCTCTCACTTCATCATCAAATCCATGATCTTGGTGTGGTTTCAAATGCAAATGTTGGTGATCTCTAGAGCTTTTTACTTTTGACATTTCATAACTACTTTATAAAGAATGATGGGGCTAGTTGTCTATCTAATTAGGATGATTTAATATTTTAACACTCAGTTTTTTGATGGATTTTTTTTCACATATGATGTATTTTGGATGTATTTTGACAGGAATGCAAGACGTAAGGCCTTTGGCCAGTCCTTTTCAGGAATCAAACTGTCTCTTCATCTGTTGTTGTTTCGGTGGTTGGTGGGTACAAGTCCAAAAATGGCTTTGGAGATTTGGGATGCGGGACAAGAGCTTTCCTGCGTGTCTGTTAATTGAATCTGTTAATTTACTCTGGTCCATACTGGTGTCAAAAAACCACCCAACTTCCTGGTGACTCTCCAGGAGAAGGTTTCCATTCTGTGTGAAGTCCAGGTGCCCTCAGTTATCCGTAGGTATCCAGAGGTTGTTCATGGGATGATCAGAGGCAGGAGAAAGTGTCACACCTGGGCTATGGGACTCGGAGTGCACTAAAGGCACATGGTGAGTTCTGTCTCATATATGGGATGGTAAAACAAGGTAATTACCAATAACTAAGTTAGAATTAACAGACTTTCAGCTCGTTTGGGGCAGTTTGAAGAATTGTTTCCTGTCCTAAGGGAGGTGGGGCTGGCAGCAGGGAGAGCAGGAGGAGATGGAATGAGCCCTTGCCAAGGGGCATAGAGGAATCTGATGTATTACAGAAGCACTTACAAAATATTTTCCCTTAGCATCCTATGCTGTCAGCTCGGGTTGCTTCCCTAATTTCATCCTGCTTTTTCATTTTGTAAACTTATTTATGCTTAACGTGTTTCTGTTGAAATAGAATTAACATTGCAGAAAGCTACCTGGGAACTGACAGCACGCACCTGAAGAGCAGGGTCACTTTTTGTGGAAAAAATAGAAGAATATGTTTAGCATTGCTCTTAAACCAAAAGATACCAAAAATAAATTGGATGCTTGTTCCTTTTTTGTCCCTTCTGAAAAACAAAAACTGCACCCAGAGTACTGTTGTATCCCTGGGATCGAAAAATATAATAACTACTTCATTAAACACAACAAAAAAAGGAAATTCAGAGAATTGTGTGAGTTGATAATTAGAAAACAACCAAAAAATCCCCCTGCTAAATGGCATCGAGCTTCTGGGGTTGTGCAGACACGTGAAGAGCAAGGACTGTCCTCAGTGCAGTCCCCTGGCTTTGTGTGTCCTTGGAGGTGTGTGGAACTGCCGGGAAATACTGTCAGGGAGAGCAGGGAACAAGAGATGTCTTTAGGGGACAGGAGAGGGGAGTGGGTCCTTCTGTCCTGTGTTCACAGACCAATCTCAACACCAGGATTTGTCTGCAGAGATGATCTTGGCTGCAGCAGGCATCTGTGGTTTAACAGGACAAAATGCTGGTCCTTTGTAGATCCAAAATAGGTGCTTTGTGCAGTACTCATGGTTCTCTTGTAGGTTCACGTGCTTCTGTTTCTTTCTTTGTTGTCATTTTCTTTGTCACTGTTCTTTGGCTGGGTTTTTGGTTGGGCAGGGGAGCAGATCATTTGGTCTCAACCATAAATTTGATCAGCACCTCACAGAATCATAGAATCATTGAGGTTGGAAAAGGCCTTTAAGATCATGAGGTCCAACCAGAAACCTAACAGTGCCAAGTCCACCACTAAGCTATGTCCCTAAGTGCCGCTCGGATACATCTGGATTTGTCCAAATCTGTGTTGGGTCCATTTGTGATGTAATCCTCTACATTCCCTTCTCTGTGGCTGCCAAAGGAGAGCTCTCCAGAAATCACTGTCTGACCATGCAGTTGCCCACATGAGATCTTTAAAGACCGCACAGATGGTCCTTTGCCCCTATATGTACTTAAAACACATGTTTTCAGGTGGGTTCCACTTGCTTGTCCTTGTCCGCTGCAGCTTCAGGCTTGAGAGTAAACCAAAAATACAGAAGTATTCCTGAAAGCTCAAAGCTGAGTTACCACCCAAAGAAGACAATAAAAACACAAACCTAATTTATGCTTCTAAAGAAAATATGCTAAAATAGCTAGAAACATGCTATACCTCCAAGGCTGTCTTTGAACATTAGAAGAACTTACATTTTATTCAAGTTTCTCTCACTTCATCATCAAATCCATGATCTTGGTGTGGTTTTAAATGCAAATGTTGGTGATCTCTAGAGCTTTTTACTTTTGACATTTCATAACTACTTTATAAAGAATGATGGGGCTAGTTGTCTATCTAATTAGGATGATTTAATATTTTAACACTCAGTTTTTTGATGGATTTTTTTTCACATATGATGTATTTTGGATGTATTTTGACAGGAATGCAAGACGTAAGGCCTTTGGCCAGTCCTTTTCAGGAATCAAACTGTCTCTTCATCTGTTGTTGTTTCGGTGGTTGGTGGGTACAAGTCCAAAAATGGCTTTGGAGATTTGGGATGCGGGACAAGAGCTTTCCTGCGTGTCTGTTAATTGAATCTGTTAATTTACTCTGGTCCATACTGGTGTCAAAAAACCACCCAACTTCCTGGTGACTCTCCAGGAGAAGGTTTCCATTCTGTGTGAAGTCCAGGTGCCCTCAGTTATCCGTAGGTATCCAGAGGTTGTTCATGGGATGATCAGAGGCAGGAGAAAGTGTCACACCTGGGCTATGGGACTCGGAGTGCACTAAAGGCACATGGTGAGTTCTGTCTCATATATGGGATGGTAAAACAAGGTAATTACCAATAACTAAGTTAGAATTAACAGACTTTCAGCTCGTTTGGGGCAGTTTGAAGAATTGTTTCCTGTCCTAAGGGAGGTGGGGCTGGCAGCAGGGAGAGCAGGAGGAGATGGAATGAGCCCTTGCCAAGGGGCATAGAGGAATCTGATGTATTACAGAAGCACTTACAAAATATTTTCCCTTAGCATCCTATGCTGTCAGCTCGGGTTGCTTCCCTAATTTCATCCTGCTTTTTCATTTTGTAAACTTATTTATGCTTAACGTGTTTCTGTTGAAATAGAATTAACATTGCAGAAAGCTACCTGGGAACTGACAGCACGCACCTGAAGAGCAGGGTCACTTTTTGTGGAAAAAATAGAAGAATATGTTTAGCATTGCTCTTAAACCAAAAGATACCAAAAATAAATTGGATGCTTGTTCCTTTTTTGTCCCTTCTGAAAAACAAAAACTGCACCCAGAGTACTGTTGTATCCCTGGGATCGAAAAATATAATAACTACTTCATTAAACACAACAAAAAAAGGAAATTCAGAGAATTGTGTGAGTTGATAATTAGAAAACAACCAAAAAATCCCCCTGCTAAATGGCATCGAGCTTCTGGGGTTGTGCAGACACATGAAGAGCAAGGACTGTCCTCAGTGCAGTCCCCTGGCTTTGTGTCCTTGGAGGTGTGTGGAACTGCCGGGAAATACTGTCAGGGAGAGCAGGGAACAAGAGATGTCTTTAGGGGACAGGAGAGGGGAGTGGGTCCTTCTGTCCTGTGTTCACAGACCAATCTCAACACCAGGATTTGTCTGCAGAGATGGTCTTGGCTGCAGCAGGCATCTGTGGTTTAACAGGACAAAACGCTGGTCCTTCGTAGATCCAAAATAGGTGCTTTGTGCAGTACTCATGGTTCTCTTGTAGGTTCACGTGCTTCTGTTTCTTTCTTTGTTGTCATTTTCTTTGTCACTGTTCTTTGGCTGGGTTTTTGGTTGGGCAGGGGAGCAGATCATTTGGTCTCAGCCATAAATTTGATCAGCACCTCACAGAATCATAGAATCATTGAGGTTGGAAAAGGCCTTTAAGATCATGAGGTCCAACCAGAAACCAAACAGTGCCGAGTTCACCACTAAGCTGTGTCCCTAAGTGCCATGTCTGCATGTCTTTTGAATACCTCCAGGGATGTCCTTTCAGGACAAGAGGCAACGGGCACAGACTTGAACATACCCTCCAGGGATGTCCTTTCAGGACAAGAGGGAACGGGCACAGACTCGGCCTTTAAGATCATGAGGTCCAACCAGAAACCAAACAGTGCCGAGTTCACCACTAAGCTGTGTCCCTAAGTGCCATGTCTGCATGTCTTTTGAATACCTCCAGGGATGTCCTTTCAGGACAAGAGGGAACGGGCACAGACTCGAACATAGGAAGTTCCACCTAAACATGAGGAGGAACTTCTTTGCTGTGAGGGTGACAGAGCCCTGGAAGAAGCTGCCCGGAGAGCTGGTGGGAGTCTCCTTCTCTGGAGACATTCAAACCCACCTGGACACGTTCCTGTGGGACCTGCTCTGGCAGGGGGTTGGACTGGATGATCTCCAGAGGTCCCTTCCAACCTCTATCATTCTGTGATTCTGTGATGGTGGCTCCACCACTTCTTGAAGTGTTTCAGCTTCACTCCAAGGTGCTGGTGGCTGTAAAGGCTCTGACCTGAGCTGTGGGCTGGGAGCTCTGAGCTGTCAGACTGGAGGTCCTGGAGAACTGAAAGGGGTTTTGAAATGTTGTGTATTTTCCAGTACAGGAAGCAGATAGACAACTGTCCATCCAGCCATTAGAAAGTGTTATTGTGCTTTGCCATGGAGATATCCTGGGTTATCTGTGTATGGGATATAGAGGAGAGGAGACATACCACCTCCAGGAAATCCTGTTATACTTGGCAGTGATTTGAGAGAGGGAACATCTCTTCAGTATACAGTGGAAAGAGAAAATGAGCCTTTCTCTGGGGTGCTGGAAACCAAATGGTTAACAGTACGAGAAGTCTTTATGGCCCTCTTGTAAATCTTACTCTATTCAAGGGAACAGAGACATTTTAAATCAGCTGTCCCAGGAAATCAACACTGGGTTTTTAATGTGTTCAAACTGGAAAACAATCTATGCCAGAACTTCTTGTGCTAATGCCAGCTATGAAGAAGAAAGAAAGGGAAAAAAAAAAAATCAAATTGATAAGGCTTCAAAGTTGATAATTGTGCTTAAGTGCTATGCCTGCAAATCACTGCAGAACGTTGCTGCTGATAGAAGAGTCGCTGTATGTACATGTAGTACCCCTGCAATAATACAATATACCTGAAATCCCAAATTCCTTGCTGAGCTTGCAGCGTGGCAATTACTAAAATACAACCTGATGGGATGTATTGCCATTTGGCTTAACCTGAGATGATTCCATGAATGTCAAATAACAGAATGCTGAGGATATTCAAAATTCATGCAAAACATGATGTCAGCATGTGTGACCTAAACTCTGGAGTAGCATAATGTGTTAAATTATCTTGCTAGGGTTCCAAAAAGCTTCAGGGATTAAGTTTTTTAAAAAGTGTTACTCTCTAACAGTGGGAAATAAAAACAAATTTTAAAATTCTACCTCTTTAGCTTTTTGGTTACTTATCAAAACTCTCGTATCTCAAACTGTATAATGTGACAGCCCCTGTGTCTCTAGTCATCCTGGACAGAGAAAATCTTTGCATTTCTGTCAAAAGGATTGGCAAAATTTATACTGGGGTCTGCAGTGGGAAAAGTTTGGGATGCTGCCCAGTTCCAGAAGGACAGGGAACTGCTGGAGAGGGTACAGCAGAGGGCTACAAGGATGATGAGGGGCCTGGAGCATCTCTCTTACGAGGAAAGGCTGAGGGACTTGGGTCTTTTTGGTCTGGAGAAGAGAAGGCTGAGGGGGGATCTGATCAACTCCTATAAATACTTCAAGGGTGGGTGTCAGGAGGATGGGGCCAGTCTTTTTTCAGTGGTGCCCAGGGACAGGACAAGAGGCAACGGGCACAAACTTGACCATAAGAAGTTCCATCTCAACATGAGGAGGAGATTCTTTACTGTGAGGGTGGCAGAGCCCTGGCAGAGGCTGCCCAGGGAGGTGGTGGAGTCTCCTTCTCTGGAGACCTTCAAACCCACCTGGCCACGTTCCTGTGGGACCTGCTCTGGGTGGACCTGCTCTGGCAGGGGGTTGGACCGGATGATCTCCAGAGGTCCCTTCCAACCCCGTATCATTCTGTGACTGGGGGGTTTGGTGAGTTTAGGAAAGCAATGTGAAATCTGACTGCTCTGAAAAAGTCGTGTTTTTTAATTGCTGTACAGAGATTTTGTGTTTTCATCTCTGTGACCTGTGCTGCCCCGGCTCCCACTCAGCGTGACACCGCAACACGTTTGGGGTTTGTTGTGGGGTCTGTAATTAAGACTAAGACAAAGAATAAAATGATAAAGCAGAAAGGAGAGTTTACTCTGTGCTGTCAAATTAACTCTGCTGCAAAATGACTTGGTTACATCAAGTGGGAAGAAATATTGATACAAAATGTTTTGGTACATGGGTATAACCATAGTTGTTGGTGCCAATATGAGGAATCTTAGAGCACAGTAATATTTCTGTGTAGGTGAATTCATATTTTCTCTATTTAAGGTTCCTTTGAAAGAACAAAACAAAAGTCTATTTAAAGTCAAACCTTGTTTTAAACTGCTTGTTTTTATCTGCTGCCTAAAATACTTGAAGGTGCTAAAGTACAGACTTTTTCTACCCTACTGTATTTACCAGGGCGTGCCTGGTTGGGCTGACCTACAGCAGGTACAGGGACATGATTTGCCTGTTTCCATCTACTACTTTCATGTATGTTTTAGGATAAATTCTGACCTTGAGTAAATTTACACTGCTTTGTAGCAGTGGAAGATGAGGATCTTGCTGCCTGAGTAGATTCTTAATTTGTGTAGTTTAGCAGAGGACATGTTTATAGTTCAAAAAATAAATAATTCAGAAGGCTGTATCTGGTTTGTGTTGACTATTTGGAACCCTACTTAAAAATTACTAATTCAATACTTTCACGTAGCAGCAGCTGACTATTACCTATGTGAACTTATGCAGCGTTACGACTTTTTTTTAGTAATGTTCACTTTCACGTAGCAGCAGCTGACTATTACCTACGTGAACTTCTACAGCCTTACGACTTTTTTTAGTAATGTTCGTGTTCTCTATCGTGGCTTGATTAAACATTTCATATTATAACAAGATATTTGGAGGCTAATTTTAATAGTGCTCGTGTTGGCTCTTTGAAAGTATTGAAAAAGATGGCCTTCGAAGAGATTGTCACTACTGGAGTTGAGAAAAGACTTGAACTCTGTTATTCATACCTGCTAACGCAGAATGTCAAGAATATACTGATATATTCCTCATTTAATATATTATGAGACTATTAGAAACTTTGTCTGATGCCAGGGAGCAGAAAACTCTTTCAGCTGTTTAAAATCTTATCACTAAGGATCGGGGCGTTAAACTACCCACACGAGTTGCACAGATCACAGGTCACTGAGAATTAAGGGCTTTCTTCTCTGTTTTTCAGGTTGTCTTGATGCTATTAAGAAATTATTGAATTATTAAGAAATAATTCTTGTTGCCCAGACTTGAAACATTTCCATCTGTTCTCTGAAATTGAGCAGTAGCTAAAATAAGTGTTTCCTAATGGACTAGTGCACGTTGCCATTTTGCATAATACCTTAATTTTCTGTCTTCATATCTGGCCACGTTTTGTTGATGTCCTCTTACACTAAGCTGAGACTCCAAGTCTTCGGTTCCTCGAGTGAAGGTCTTGTTCATCACGCTCGTTGATCATCTTATTAATCCAAAAGGAAGGTGAAAGTAGAATTTTACGCAGTTATTTTAGGTCCCAACTTTTGTTTAGGGGTGTTTGCCACATATTTGGGAAGTGAACTCTTAAGGCTGTCGAATTTGAAGCAAGTTTGCATCGGGTTGAAAATGCACTTTGGTCCTTAGGCTGCAGCTCACCGGTGGCATCTCGGCGCTTGGTTTGAATAGAAATCTTTTTATCTACCAGATTAGCAGTTGCCAAGGGATCCGATTGTCCCATCAATTTCAATCTAGCGTAATTCAGTAGGAATTTCAAGTTTTTTCTCCTTGAACGGCTGTCTCGGTACTCTCTTTGGGAAATGAGTTCTGTCATCTGGAAGCTCCCGTTAACTCCTTCCTACCAGCCCTACCTTTGAGCTAGAGAAGTTTGCAAGGACAGAAAAGGAAACCAGAAGCTTCAGGGGTCAGAAATTTTCTCTCATATTAAGCCTAAATCCAGGTAAGTATAAAAACATGCTAAGAATGAAGGAACTGGGACACGTACCTTGTGGTTTCTAAAAAGGAGGAAAAAATCTAGTCATTAAATTAGACCGGATGACACTGTGTAATTCACTGTTCTTAGATCCATACAGAATTGTAAGGCTATACCGCTATTACACTTACATTTTTTAATTATTAAATTAAGATAACTTGCAAAGCAATTAAAAGTGTTTAACTTCATGTTAATGTCTGGAGGCCTTAAACAATTTAAGTCTTTTTCCATTGCATGTTAGCAGCTTCTTTGGCTTGAAAGAGTTTGGGGTGGGGTCTTTTTTTTGTGGTAGAGAAAATTTTACAAACATCTTGTAATAAAAACCCCCAAATTTAGGCGTGACCAAGTTGTCTGTTGATTATTACTACAAACCGTGGCCTTTTTCTCTGGGGGCTCTGCTGATGTGCAGAGCTGGCTAAGATGAAGGTGGGGAAATTCATTTGTTGGCTGCTCTGCCGCACGAAACGCTTCTCCTGATCTCTGTCTGACAGCACTAATCCAGCTGTTGAGTGAATTGCTTCCTGAAAAACACTTTAGAAGCAAAAAACCTAACGCACTTAATGTTTTGGATTTACATTGTAGATTTTGGAATGTGACAAACTTAGAGACAGGAGTTAAATCTGTGATTTTTTTGAAGGTTTTGTTGGTTTTCCTATAGCTTTTTTTCTTTAGTCGTAGAATCATAGAATGGCTAATGTTGGAAGGAACCTTAAAAGATCATCTTCCCTGGGCAGGGACACCACCCAGGTTGCTCCAAGCCCCCTCCAACCTGCCCTTCAACCCCTCCAGGGATGGGGCAGCCACAGCTTCTCGGGGCAACCTGGGCCAGGCTCTCCCCACCCTCACAGCAAAGAACTTCTTCCCCACATCTCAGCTCCATCTCCCCTCTTTCAGGGTCAAACCCTTCCCCCTCCTCCTAGGGCTCCCCTTCTTCATCAAGAGACCCTCCCCATGTAGTCCTTAGACTTATATTTGTGTATTTAACTTTAAAAAATGGGGTTTTACCTTCTCCTGTCATTGATTTACTGTCGAACTTCTTGATAACTTTCAATGCTTGCTTTTACTGTCCCCTCTTTTTCTTGTCTAATAGAGAAGCCATGGGATAAAAAATGGCATCTAAGTTTGTGGAAGTCTTGGGAGAGAGTGGGGAGTAGGTTTTGGGAGGGGACTTGCTAAGGCAATTCTTTCTAGTTTTGGTTTCATCCTCTTCCCCCAGAAGCTATTTGGTTATCTCAGTAAACCAAAGGGATAGTAAATTTATGATGCTGTGTAATAAGGTGGTTTTTTTTCTGAAAAATTCTTGTAAGTTTTTAATAACATGATGTTTCTTCTGGTTTTTCATTTGTGGTTTGACTGGCTGACACTTTGTCGTACTGCAGTACCTTTGACTTCTAGCTGAGAAAGCCGCCGTGTTTGTTCTTGGTGAATTGCTCAGAGTAAAAACAACGTGACATTTTGTCAAATAAAAACTATCACTTCTCTTTTGCATTAGAAAGTGTGCAAACCAGACCCATAAAGCATTTACATGGCTCTGTCCACTCATTACTCTTGAGCGTGCATAATTCTGTATTGCAAAGTACTGCATTAAGGTGGGAATGGGAAGATATAAAACTTTTTATTTGTAGCGATCTGCAAATTGAAAAAAACTTTAAAAACAGTCAAACAGCTGCTTTTGAATGCAAAGGTATCAGCGGCCGTTTATGTCTTGGTTTGGGAATTACTCTTTTTTTTCCCCAGTGATTAAGAACCGTGTAGCAAAGGTTCTTACTGCCTCTGTGGTAGCTTTACACCAACTCTTCTTCAATATTGTAAATGCTGAGTATGTGCTTCAGCACCTTTGGTAGGATATCGAACTATCAGAATCTAATTAACTTACAGCTATCGGATGGTTCTTATGATCAACTTTGCTGTAGGAGATGTTTAATGTCCTGCTTTGTCTGTGTCAGCTGTAGCTAATACCCCGGCCATCGCTGCTGGATTTGAGGAGTAATTTTTTCCAATTCCAACCCACTGCAAGGAGACATCCTGCCAGAAAGGGACAGCAGAAAACACCCCTGATGCCCAAGTCCCAGGGCAGCCCCATCTGCTACCTCCCTAAAACTCTTACAGTGGGGTGGCATCCTGCTTTGGGAAACAGGCTCAGGTTTGGTGATCCTGATTTTTGCAACGTCAGGAAGTCCCACCAGTGACATAGGCTAAGTCTACCAGCAAGGCCATTGTACTGGAGTACTGTGTCCAGCTCTGGAGTCCTCCCCACAGGAAGGACATGGACCTGTTGGAACAGGTTCAGCAGAGGGCCGCCAAAGACGCTTAGAAGGGTGGAGCACCTCTCCTATGAGGACAGGCTGAGAGAGTTGGGGAGGTTCAGCCTGGAGACAAGAAGACTCCGAGGAGACCTTAGAACCCCTTCCAGTTGCTCAAGGGACTCCAGGAAAGCTGGGGAGGGACTCTTGATGAGGGAGGGGAGCCCTAGGACAAGGGGAGAAGAAGACCAGAGAAGCTGTGGCTGCCCCATCCCTGGAGGGGTTCAAGGCCAGGCTGGATGGGGCTTGGAGCAACCTGGTGTGGTGGGAGGTGTCCCTGCCCAGGGCAGGGGGTGGCACTGGATTGTCTTCAAGGTCCCTTCCAACCAGAACCATTCTATGATTGTGGATTGCTTGGTCATTTGCTTGGAAATACTCTTCTGTATTGCTGAAATCTTAGTCTTTATGCTCTTTAATATTAGTGGGGAGATGGGTGTGATTCTGGCCATTCTTATATAATGTGCATGTTATATATTTACATTAAAAATTGTGTATATATATTAGTATAAAACATTGTATAGATACTAATATTTTTGTATTTCAGTACAGATTGGTGTTCAAAGTGGGGTTTCTGGAAAAATTCCACTCTGTCAAATTCTGCAACAAGGATAATTATTTTTATAACCCCAGCAGTGGCCAGAATGATACATGCCCTATGTATCAATAATTGCTCACAGTCAACATAAAGCTTCCAAATTAGTAAATTCATTAAGACATCATGAGGTCTTACATATGTTTATATATGAACTATTGTCTGAGGCATTTTTTCTCATCTCTGGCCTTTTCCCAAACTCATCAAGCTTCAGAAAACCTTGCAACAAAGACGTGAGTTTTATTAGTCTTTTAAGAAGTTGGGTACCTTTTTCCCTGATGACATTTGGTACGTTTGTCATTAAAGCAGCTTAGTAATATTTCCCATGTCCTAATGCTACTTGCAGCAGGTGAGATATATATCTCTCTCTATCTAAATATCAGAGAGATGTTTGATGATGTAGTACCACGGTACGTAGAAATACCTTAAAAACAGACTTCATTAAATCTATCAAAGCTTTCTGAAAAGTCGTTCGATCCTAGGCTAAATTTTTAGAGAATTTTGATCTCCATCTATGAATAAATAAGTTTGATAATTTTAAAATGATCAAACAGATTCAAATACTAGGGCATTTTATATAAATATAGACTCAGTAATGATCCAATGTGAATTATATTAAACTCAGTGGGAAACCGTCTATTAACCTTAGCCAGAATAGAATTAGAATTCCAGAAACTGCATTCTGCTTCAGGAGTCCTCTGTCAGGGGATTATTAAAATACCGTCCTGATAGTTTATGAATGAATTGGACAATTAGTAGTACTAATTAGTAGCGACGTCAGCTTGAAAGAGCTACTTAGAGGAAGCGCGAGGATGACTGTTCCTCGACGGTGAAGGAGGTGGCCTCCAGCGGGCAGCGCGGTACGTGCTGGGTGGTGAAAGGCAATTCCTTCCCTACCTTAATTTATTTTGAATTTTCTCAGCCTTTTTCAGCCCATCTCAGGTGGGATGTTTGCTGTAGTAATCACTGCCCTGGCTTTTCTGCAGCACGACAGCATTTAACACCTTGTAAGGCACAACGGAGATACTAAGTAATGAAATTCATGCGTCTGATGACTTTGGTTATCATTTTCCTGGGAGATGAACACCCTGGAGCTATAGAGGGATGATAGAAGCAGAGAATATGGAAAGCGGGAGCGCGCCGGTGCTGGCGTTTGGTCACATCACTAAATAAGCAAAGGGTAAAATTCAACGTATTAAAATGATCAGCTCAGCAATCAGTAGTGGTGAAAGCTGTTCCCTGACCTTCCTTAAGGCACTTCCTCCTTAAAAAGCTCAATGATGAGAGGATTGTGAAGCAACAACTTTTTGGGTTTTTTTTCCTTCTTTTTTAAAATTTGTTTCTTTAAAAGTTTCCAATTATCTCTTACCTGAACAGTAACAACAAAACCCCCACATTTAGATGTGGTGTTGTTCACAGACCTGGCTGGGGTGATTCCTTTCTTTGGAAACTTCAGATGTACAACGTAATATTTCAGGTTTAGGAGAAAACAGGTTTCTCTGCCACCAGCATTGGTTGAGTCCAGACCAGAAGAAAATTGATGGGAAGAGTCTGTGCTGGACCCCAGTTATTGAGTCCTCCTCCCGTCGACTGCTGTGGCAGATTTTGGCCTACATGAGAGTTGAAAATAATCAAGATTTGCCAGTTATGGAGAATTGTGCCAAGAGTTTTTAAATAAGAAATAACAGAGTTTAGAGAAGTTTATGTTATTTTCTTTTTGGAGGATTTAATTTTAAACAATGGCATAATATCATGTCTGAAAGAAGGCACTTTATTATGTGAGGATAAAGTATCATGAGGCAAAAATATAAACTGTTGGTGTGGCTGCCGCCTTAAATTTCTTTTTTCCTAAGGAGTTGGAGGCTTTGGATAACAGTTTTAATCTTAAAAGTCCAGGTGTCCTTTTCTTCTGCTCCTTGTGCGGTTGGTGTGTTTATTCAAGCATTTCTTGAGCAGTTCAGGTGCTTATGCTGTCTTTTGGAAGAAAAAAGATTCAGATTAGATCTCAGGAAGAAATTTTTTACTCTGAGGGTGGTGAGACACAGGAACAGGTTGCCCAGAGAAGCTGTGGCTGCCCCATCCCTGGAGGGGTTCAAGGCCAGGCTGGATGGAGCCTTGAGCAACCTGGTCTGGTGGGAGGTGTCCCTGCCCAGGGCAGGGGGGTTGGAACTTGATGATCTTTGAGGTCCCTTCCAACCCAAACCATTCGATGATTCTATGATTTTCAGGAGGCAAAAAGCTTGCAGTCTTGGTGTCAACACAATTATATAAAATAATCTGGATATAGAAATGTTCTGGTGGGATGAGTTAGCTCTCACCTATGGAAGAAGGGTTCCGGCGTGGTGAGCAGCTGGAGGACAGCGTGGTCCTGCCAACTGTAGGACAGTGTTTGTTCCTCATCTACCTCAAGCATCACCAGAAACTGTACGTTAATATAAATAGAATGCATCTCACATTGGTTATTGGCCTTTACATACTTTGTAAATATGTTTTTGAGCCTATTTCTGCAAGTCGTATATATTACGAAGCACAGGAGAAGTTAAAAGTCATGATCTGGGACCACTGCCCACCCTGATCAATTCTCTTTATTCCTTTCCAATCTCAAGAAACAGCTCAACAGACACATAAAACCATGTACAAATTTTATACTCTCGTGTGGAGGAAGAAAAAGAGGATTGTGTGCTCTTGCTGACAATGGAAGAAAGCATTCCAATCAAAAGATCGGTTTTTTGTCCTTTTTTTTTTTTTTTTTAAAAGTATATGAGTATTACGAAGTTTTGTCATGGACCTTCCTTCGAGTGGGTGACAGCTGAGTTTGCAGTTGGTCCGGCGGGGACCCCCAGGGTGGGGAGAGGATTGTTTCTCTCTCCTGTCATGGTTATTTTATCAAATGTATTTGTATTTTGTATGTTAAGGCTTTATGTTAGCCATAGAAATCAAGAAGAAAATGGATTAATGTCGTTCTCTCCCCATTAGAGCATCTCCTGTGCTGACAGCTGGCTCTTACCCACCTTTTGAAATACCCTGTGTTCCAGGTAGAGGCAACTACAGAAAGAAATGCAGTTATTTATTAGTTTACAGGAGTAATGACTAAATAATTTTTTCTGACTTATTCATTCTTTTGTACCTCTAACAACGTTTGTTTAGGGGGAAAAAAAACCAAGGGAAAAGACAAATTGGTATTACACAGAACTACAATTATTTGTTTACCATCTCAGTTCTCATCAGTTTCACAGTTATCTCTATATTAAATTAAAGATCAGTGAAGAGGAAAAGTAGATTACATTTCCATTGTGAGCTAGAAAACAGAAACGCATGTACAACAGGTATGCAAAGCAGCTAATGGAAATAAATCACAAGTTTTTAAAAGGCTGTGTTACAGATGAATGACAACAATTTTTTGATTATTCACGAATTTTTAATTCTAAGACGGTTTCGCAAAGCCAAAATAAACCAGGACGCCTGTTTATCGGAGAGAACCTTTAGTTTCCATCCCTTCCAGGTCCAGATCCTCGAGTATTAACTTCATCAAAATACCAAGAATGAGGAAGCAGAAAACATATTACTGTTTAACGGAGAAAAACCCGGGGAACTGCTTGCCATAGCAACCGGCGGTTGGGCGAGAGGAGCACGGTGGTACCCGGGCCTGCACTCTGCTTCCCTCTTTATTACCCAGCCTCGTACACCGGAGTGATTTTCTTTATAGTCGGCAACTGATCTATTTGTCAATTTGATTGTTTTCCTTCCATTTTTAAATTGCCAGGTGAAGATTGCATGTATGCCGCTTCTGAAGAGCGGCGTGCGCCTTCCCTGTCAAAACCCAGGCTCTTTTGGAAAATAAAAGTCTTTTCACAGCTGTAAGATATATTATTAGTACTTGGCACTTTCTTTATGAAAGTATCACATATGCAGGATTTATAGGATTGAGACTATTGATTAAATGGATGTCTCTGATTTTCTTCTCTTGGCAATTAAAAATCCATTTCTGTCTTTTCTTTTTTTTTTGTTCCTGTAACCGGAGACACACACACACAAAAAAACCCTAGCAAATATCTCTTCTTGTATCTTCTCTGTTCAAAGCTCCATCCACTCAAATGACACCGTTGCCAAATCTGAAAACTGTTAGTATGTCAG
Source organism: Calidris pugnax (assembly GCF_001431845.1). Taxonomy (NCBI): domain Eukaryota; kingdom Metazoa; phylum Chordata; class Aves; order Charadriiformes; family Scolopacidae; genus Calidris; species Calidris pugnax. The sequence goes on along the minus strand of NW_015090831.1, from coordinate 346,712 downwards.
CCTCATAGCTGTATATCACATACGTAAAGAAAATATGTTAGTATGTCAGCCGGAGAGCTATACATCGCGTAAGTAAACCCCATGTGTTAGCACGTTACCCCTATAGCTAATTTTTAAATGAGCTTCTCTAAAAGACCTGCCTGTTGTTATTGTATTTCTTGTCACTTTAATGTTTTTCGCTCAGCGTATGGGGTTGTCAGGCAGTTAAAAAGGCATTTTTGGAGGTGTATTAATATGGGCGACTTGTCATACAAAAGAACAGTACGTTTGGAAAAGGCCATATGTTGGTGCCGAGGTGGTCGTGGCAGGTGGGATATTTGTGTCTTGTTTTCTTAATGTCATCTGTTAGAACTTTATTTGCTCCATGTCTAGGACATACTCGTGTAATAGGTGTGGATTCTAATCAGTAAAGAAGCAAGATTATTATTTCCAACTGTATGGAAATTATTATGTATTATTATTTCCAGCTTTATGATGGCTAGTCAGGTACTCAAAATAGATATATATATATTTTTTTTTTTAGACACGCTTACCTGCTCTTTGGTGTTATAACAGTTAACGTTTAGAATTAGGATCGTATAGAAGAGCTGAGGAGGGACTCTTTGCCAAGAGGTGTAATGATAGGACAAGGGGAAACGGTTTTAAATTGGAAGAAAAAAGATTCAGATTAGATCTCAGGAAGAAATGTTTTACTCTGAGGGTGGTGAGACACTGGAACAGGTTGCCCAGGGAAGTTGTGGCTGCCCCATCCCTGGAGGGGTTCAAGGCCAGGCTGGATGGGGCCTTGAGCAACCTGCTCTAGTGGGAGGTGTCCCTGCCCAGGGCAGGGGGATGGAACTGGATGATCTTTGAGGTCCCTTCCAACCCAAACCATTCTATGATTTTGAATATGTAGACAGAACCCAAATCATTCTATGATTCTATGATTTTGAATATGTAGACAACTAAATATTACTTTTATTTAAACAGTGAAATATACTGAAGTCCTTCCATGAAAGCGGGAGATGAGAAGATATTTTCAACCCTGCCGTGTTCTGAAATAAAATGAAATGGGCAAATATGTTGAATTTCCCCAAGAGCTTTGGACTGGCCTGAGCCAAATTGACCACTGCTCTCTCCCCTGGGGGTTATTCGTTCCTGTACACGTGCCGTGCCTTCCTAAGAGTCTCATCCAGCACGAGCATCCCTCCAGCCGCGGAGATTAGGGAACCGATCTAGGTTAAGACTAATCCATCAGAAATTCACAAATCGGCTCCTTTAGCTGATTCCCTGGGCCCGCGGTGGCCTCCACGGAGGAGAGGGAGCAGCCCCCAACTCCAGGAGCAGGAGGAACCTTTCAGCAGAGGGTTGACTCGTGCCCTCTTAATATAATTAGGGGCTACACGTAGTGGATTTTTTTTTTGAGAATGTCCCAAGAAAATGAAGAAGGAAAAAAAAAATCTAGTGGCCCCATAGCTTTTTGTTGAGGAGCTGCGAGCCCTGATTTAAGCCAGGTCTTCTGGATGGATTGAGGTTCCAGGTCTACATTGGAGAAACCTAAAAATCCTCTGATCCCTGGAAGTTATCCCTGGCAAAGATGTTTTCGCCAACTGTTTATGCTGGTTATAAGAACAAAATTAACTACAAGGCTCTGGTTAGGCTGTGTTCGTGAGTCTCCATCACAAGTTCAAGTCACAGAATTAGTTGTAGCTGTGTTTGTTCCAGGGGTAAAATCTACCCTACAAGTCTAAAATCGACTTTCAATGCTACTTTCTAAGCTAATTCGGGGGTTTTATGTTAACTTAAATATATATGTGTGTGTTTATGAGTGGATAAATATGGAGAGGTGCGCATATAAATGAGATATAAACAAGGAAAACTGTGTGTCTTTTTTACAATTGTAGTTCTCTAAAGTTTTGTGGTGGATCTGCTCAAGAATATGTCATTTAAAAGTCCTTTTATCCTTTCTCCAGCCGTGTAGGTTCTATTTCTAGAGCTTTAAATTCTGTGGATGTGTAAAGCAGCGGTGGCTGTGGCCAGAGTTGGACCCTAACTTTGGACAGTAGGGTGGGCTTCTGAGATCCTTCTAGAGGGCAGTTCAGAATTCAGCTGTATTCAGGATCAAATTAGGTTAATTTGGATAAAATCACAAGCCTTTCTTCACTGAGTACTAGGTGCACCTGGATAAACTCCCCAGTTGAGTTCAATGTTTGCTTTTGTGAATGCACCCATGTTTTTTGTTAGAGAAGCCCTGTGGTCTACGTGAAGCCCAGGTATTGATAACTTGTTTTTCTGCAAGTCTTGGTTTAGTACAACATGTGGTTTTTTTACAGGAAGAAGAGACTTTATCACAACAAAACACAAGAACCATAAAGACTTGAAGAAACAGCACTTCTCTAATTCTTTCCAAAAGTTTCAAGACCCACCAAAACCTGGTGGATCACCTCCACCAGTCTTCCTGATTTGAGGTAGGTGAATTTTCTCTTTGTCATTCTTCCTGTGACATATATATGGATAGTAAATACAGTGATTTCAAATTTTAAAATTGTTTCTTCTGTTTTCTTTGATGTGTCAGGAGATAATTGGTGGGATTTCAGTAGGCTGGTGTTAGAGGCAGTGTTGTTTATCTGGTGGTAATGTAGTGCCACCACTAGAAATTAATGATGCTGTGTTTGGTTTTAGTATTATGGAGGATGATGCCGTTACTAAATAACACTTTGTCTGAGTTTTCCACTTAACAAAATAAAAATAGCAATTATTGAAAATAAAATCAGGCCAGATGCTTGTAAAGAAGTTGAGTTTTTGCCATTTTTTCTGAGCATGGAGCCCATGGCTCTGATTTGGAATATATTCTTTTGGAGGAGCGTCTTGCAGTTACGCTACAGGATAAATGGGAAGAAGAACCTGAGAAACAGCCAATAATGACGATATACATTTAAAACCTACCTGAAGAAAAAAGAGAACTGGTTGAGTGCCATTCTCTTTCACTAGGCTTTTGTGACAGGAACAATTGCAAAGTTACTGAGTTTGTTTCTCTCACTGGAAGATCATTTTTTGGTATTTTCCTTTTTTTTTTTTTTTCTTATGAAAAGCAGAGTGTCTTTAATTTTAGATACATCAAATAACCATAGTTGTAAGAATATTGTATGTATCTTAAGAGATTAGATGGGGACAGGATTTTTTTAATCTGTTAGCACAGACTTGTTATGTAAATAGAAAGCTCACAAAGGGAATGAGACAGCACATGCACTGAAAAACAGATGTCTCTGCCCAGAAATACATTCCCCATTAGATTCCTGCAACTTGGTGAGAACTCGTCGGGAAGTTTATTGTTATGGAGATGTACACAGTAGAAAAATAAACATCTTGTAGTCACTGTGTAAGTCCTGTACTTATCTCTGGATGATAAAAATAAACTGGGCTTTTTCACGCATGGTGCCGTGCTATTTAATAACAGCTAGGACAGTCTGTGACAGTCACCTTCTTCTTTTAAATACCAGACTATAGAAGTAGAAATGCTTTTTTCTATGTCCAGTGTCCATTTTTTTAATTGAAAAAAAAAAAAAATCCCTTACAGATTTTTTACAAGCGCTTATTTATAATTCTTTAGGACAAAAACTGGTTGTTCCTTATAGGCAAATGAAATAGGAAGGTTGGTTAAAAGGAGAATTTGCAGAAGGGGAAGAGCAACGCGGCGCCTATTGAATTAGGCACAGAGATACTCTTGGCTCGTCACATAGGAGCCTTTTGATGATCCCCAGTAGTCTAAGCTTAGCATTTATAAAACTATACTCTGAAGCTGGTCATCTGCGTCTGCGGTGCTAGTATTTTGATGCTGGTAAATTTGTAAATGGCAGGTGCATAATTAAGGTAATGTCAATTTTTTTTTCAGCAAGAATTTTAATTACGTCTTTCCTTGCACGTTTTCGTCTGCTCGGTAGGGACAATTTTGATCGTTCAGTTATTGTTACTATTTGATTTAGACAGAAGTTAAAAATCTGGTTATTTGTTTGAATTCATTTTAATAACACTTTTCTGTCGATTTCTCGAGGCCTTTATTAGAGGCTTCTTTTCCTGATGCTACATCAATGCTCAGCCCTGACCATGTGACCCAGTTATTTTAAGCCCCAGTATGACTTAGCTTTCGTTCTTGGGCTATTTCATCCATCTATTGAAATTGTTTCCAGTAAATTAGTTTTACAGTGTTTGCTGTGATTAGCATTATATGCTCAAGGGAAGTTCTTCATAAAAATGTCTCTTATCAATACCTTTCAGTGTGTTTAAACATTAATAAATAATTTTATCTGAGGAATGTAATATCCATAGTGAAATTACGATCTAAAATATATTTGTATGCAAATTCTTTAATGGTAGGCTATACCATCTTTCTATTTGTTTTGTTACTGTAAAGATAAGGTATGTTATGAAGCTATGGATCCTTATTTATCTATAATTTTATGAATAACCTACATAAAAATGTTCATTCTTTGAAATATTTCATGCAGCTTATATACAGCAGAAACAGGTTAAAAATTCCTGTCATTTCTACAGCTGAAGAATAAATTCTTATGTTTCAATTATGCAATCTATAAGTGAGATTTTAAGATTTTTAAGATTTCTGGAGCAAATTAGCAAACGTTGGCATTCAGTTTCTTGCTAAGCTGAAGCAAATAGCTAAGGCCCAGGGGTAAGAGCCCAACCTTGTGGGTCCTATGGATGCTTCAGGGGAGAAAGTTCAGTGTGTCTCCGATTCTGTGGGTACTGGATGTACCCTGTTAGCATTCTAGATACATAAAAATATTCCATATTGAGAACAGGTAAGCCCTGTAATGTTCAGAAGCATTAAATGTATGGTGTTCAAACATGGAAGCTCTCTAGTGCCCCAATCTTTAAAAAAATCTAGACATATATTTTATAGGGGTATAATTTTCAAAGTGACACTGGTTGGGGAAGAACTTTAACAATCTCAAGTAATAATATGAAAAAACTGTTCACTGAAAAGCTCTTCTGGGTTGGTAAATGCAGTCTGGAACAACCAAGACTCTCTGGTGTCTATTTTTACAAAACACTGTACTCCAATTTTGCCCTTAAATTGGGAAATGCTGTTCAATTGATAACTCAGGTAAATTAGTGGTACTAATGAAGTCAGTGGAAGTCAAGCACCAGCTCATCACCAAGAAAGCAAAAAGGTTTTGCTTATAAGCTTGACTAAGATATTTTAATAATCATAGTAAATACTCTATTTGGGATTTGCAGCCAATGTGCTTTATGTGACTTCCGTGCTTATATCCTGGTTTTTTGGCTTGCCTGAAATTTTTCAATCGTGTTTTGTATTAACGGGTTCTCTTTTTGGGGAGAAGTTTTTAACATTTTTGTATTAACGGGTTCTCTTTTTGGGGAGAAGTGGAGGAGTTTTTAAACAAGAACCAAGACCTTTACTATGATGACAAATGACTTAAAAGAGATTCCAGATACGCGATCTGTAAATCAGAGCAAATTCATTAGACTTCCTGTAGGATTCAAAAAGCAGTGATTGGCTGTGTTACCTGTATTTTAATTGTAGATTTATTTTTTTTTTAAAAGTAAAATCCCCAATAATTCTGAATGGGTTAAGTGTGTATTTCTAAGCCCTAACTGTGCCTTTCCTGAGTCCTCGGGCTTTCTGGTGTAAAGCTTTAAAGGCCTACATTAACTCTTTTGGATATGCCTTTAACCTAATGAGCTCCAATCCATTTCGCCTCTGAAAGAACTAATTAATTGACTTAGAGTCCTGCAAAGCCCGGTAACTCCTTTCAGCCTCAGAGAAACTGAGACTGGCACCATTGAGGCCTGAGCGTGTGGAGGATTGCGGGTGCATTTTTGGGGGCGATTCTGAAGGAAACAGCTCAAGAACAGGCAGATAGAATCATAGAATCATTGAGGTTGGAGGATTGCGAGTGCATTTTTATGGGCGATTCTGAAGGAAACAGCTCAAGAACAGGCAGATGTTACGGAATGTTAGATCTCAGGAAGAAATTTTTTACTCTGAGGGTGGTGAGACACTGGAACAGGTTGCCCAGGGAAGTTGTTGCTGCCCCATCCCTGGAGGTGTTCAAGGCCAGGCTGGATGTGGCCTTAAGCAACCTGGTCTGGTGGGAGGTGTCCCTGCCCAGGGCAGGGGGGTTGGAACTAGATGATCTTTGAGGTCCCTTCCAACCCAAACCATTCTATGATTCTATGAGCCCAGTTGGGTTTCAGCTGGGGGTTCACTGGTACATGTGTACCCGTGTAAAGACTAATTTAATGGCTCATCAGCAATACCAGTGGAACCTTTCGCATAACGAACCCCAGTTGCGGTATTGTAACTCTAGAGTCTGTCGCTGCAGGTTTTTAGCCCTCCTCTGCACTCGCTCCAGCACCTCGATATCTCTCTTGTATTGAGGTGCCCAAAACTGGACACAATACTCGAGGTGTGGCCTCACCAGTGCTGAGTACAGGGGCACAATCACCTCCCTACTTCTGCTGGTCACACTATTTTTGATACGAGCCAGAATGCCATTGGCTTTCTTGGCCACCTGGGCACACTGCCGGCTCATATTCAGCCGTTTGTCAATTAGAACCCCATTAGATGTTACAGAATGTTAGATCTCAGGAAGAAATTTTTTACTCTGAGGGTGGTGAGACACTGGAACAGGTTGCCCAGAGAAGCTGTGGCTGCCCCATCCCTGGAAGGGTTCAAGGCCAGGCTGGATGGGGCCTTGAGCAACCTGGTCTGATGGGAGGTGTCCCTGCCCAGGGCAGGGGGGTTGGAACTTGATGATCTTTGAGGTCCCTTCCAACCCTAATGATTTGATGATTCTATGAGCCCAGTTGGGTTTCAGCTGGGGGTTCACTGGTACATGTGTACCCGTGTAAAGACTAATTTAATGGCTCATCAGCAATACCAGTGGAACCTTTCGCATAACGAACCCCAGTTGCGGTATTGTAACTCTAGAGTCTGTCGCTGCAGGTTTTTAGCATGCATGGGTACAACCCACGTTGTCTGAAGAAGTGACCTTTTTTTGTATGCATATTAGTGCCGTCATAAAAATCCACATACTCGTTTTTATAGAAAACTGCTCATTCTTCTGGCCAGCCAACCACCATAATGGAGTAAAAGGTATCTTTTTTTTTAATCAGTTCTGGTCAGAGCCATCCTAACCTTCTTTAAAAGGAAATATTATTAGAGTTTATACCACAAAGTAATTGGCTAAGGGCTTAGAAAGCAATCCAGAAAAGTGAAATAAAAACATTTGGCTCGTTCTTTAATTTAAATAACGCAACTGTCTCAACAGATGTAACGTGGGGTGCAGGAGTTCCTCAGATGAGGGGTGTAGGAAGACAAGGAGCCAGCCTCAATGGACATTGCCCATTATCGAGAGCTAAACAGGAGACTCTCTAAAGCAAAGCTGAAAGCGCATCAAGAATTTTAAGAAGCCTGAAGATCCCCAAGGTAACTAGAAGCAAGACCATGAGGAGTAATGTAGGTAAGCGTTCGGAAGTACATCGGTGCTTTGCTTAAGCTGAGAAACTTTGGATTTAATTTTGATCGTTTGATGCTGCGGTTGTAAGGGTGGTTTCAGACTGTATTTCAAGTAGTATAATACAGAAGATTTGAGCCAATGTTAAAAAAACCTAATCAGAAGAACAGCAGACATCTTCGACGGTTAATGGGGCTGAAGTAGAAGAGTAAACAATTTAGCAATTCATATCTTTGCACGAGATAGACAGTGCATCCATACGTGGACCTTTTTGATAACAGAACAAAGAAATAAAAAGCATCCCTGACCTAGATTTAACAGATTGAAACAGCATATGAAGCACAGTATTTTAATGGTAATAAAATTACCATTTTGTGACAGGGTGATTCATATGGAGTATTAGTCATAATTGGTAGTAATATATTTTGACATAATTAAACAATAGGACTCTGGTTATCTGTATCAGAAAATATTCAGCACCATTCTTGACCTAGATTATATTGTAGTAGCGAAGCCTTGCCCTGAGATGAAGCCACAACTCTACAGTCAAATGTAAAATGAAATGCTCTTATTCTTATACATTTCCATAATCAAAATATACCATTATACCATGTCAACAACCAGCAGATGGAGAAAAAGAACGTCCTAGGAAGCTCAAAGAACACACTGGGAAACTGAGCTATAAATACCAGGCTAATTCCATAGCTTTAAGATTTCTCCAAAGCTTTTTTAAATCCCTCCAGAAAAGACTGAAGAGATCCCTAATCTGAAGTGCCCCAGTTGAAGAAGTGTGTACGTTTTTATTTTTAAATAAAAATATTTTAATCTACAATAGATTGTTTGGGCATCTTAATGAGTCACTGTGATATCTGTACTGCATTCCTTGCTTCAAAATAAGGTTTTTAAACACATTGGTGCATTTTCATTCTTACCAGTAGTTTCTACAGAGAAAATACAGAATTCTGTCTGATCATCTCTAACCTGATACGTATATTATTCACACAGAACTTGATATTCACAACTTATTTTGAATCTCTGTTATTTAGAGCTGTCCCTTTCAGTAGAGAGAGCTAAGAGAATAGCAATCTTCTTTGATAGAATTTTATGAAAATTTGGGAAATCTTTGGACATTTTTTCCCTTTACATTTGTAAATTCCACCTATGTAACCCAGCATTGTGGTTGTATTTAGAAATTTCATTTTTCTGGCTTCCATAATTCATAGTCTAATTCTTGAAAGTAGGCTTTCGGGTTCCATGGCATTCCAGGGAGGATCTTATTTTCATGTTTTAATTCAAGTTGGTGAATCTGCGATGCGAACAGGTTCTAAGAGAAGAGTCTATAAGAAAACCCAGGCTGTGAGATAAGTGAATTGTCGAGTGCATAAAGCAAAAGGATTCTTTTCTCCATAATCTTGGATGAAAAGATGGATAGTGTTTCCTGTTGAAGTTAGCAAAACCAGTAGCTGGGGATGTCGTGAGACAGAATTATGATGTAGCCATAGAGTGATGCTGGTTTGAAGCGGTATCTGGAGGTCAGACAGACCAGCTGAGGTTGGAAGGGGTCTCTGGAGATCATCATGTCCAACCCCTCTGGTCAAGCAGGGTCACTTAGAAGAGGTTTCCCAGGAATATGTCCAGACAGTTGTTTAATATCTCCACGGATGGAGACTCCACTACCTCTTTGGGCAACCTGTGCTGATGCTTCATCATCCTCACACTAAAGAAGTGTTTCCTGATGTCCAGACAGAACCTCCTGTGTTTCCGTCTGTGCCCATTACCTGTATCCTGTTACTGGACACCACTGAAAAGAGCCATCTTCTTCCATATGCATTGGGAAGATATGCCCAGAGCCTTAATTTCCCTAATATTTATTCAAAACTCTCCATGTTGCACATGTGTCTGCAGTTTGTCCTTCAACTTGGACCTCAGGGGAGATTGTAGCTCCATCTTCTCCTTAACCACATGTCAGCTAGTTGAAGACAGCAGCAAGATCTCCCCTCAACCTTCTCTTCTGGAGCTTCTCCTTTCATAAGAATCTCCTAATGTCTTAGAAGTGTCTCTTAACTTTCTGCATTCATGTTTTGCTTGAAAAAATGCATTAAAAATAATACAGTGACAACTCTTCTGTTTTACCTCATATCTGAGTGCAAATATGGATGAAACACTGGGATATTTTCCCTATAACTGTCATATAATCTATGATAGGAAATTTTCAAAACTGCATAAAGCTTTCAGAGGCCATCTTGGTAATTTTGACCTTCTGCCACTGGCAGTGGCTGAGCAGATCCCTCTCCTGAGTTCCCTCTTCATATCCTCGGTTTGTCTAATTCTGTCAACTTAATTGTGGGATTAGCTCTGTTCTATATCCCTGCAAACTTTTTCTATTACTGAGAATATACTTCAGTTTGAGATATATGGTATTTAAGGTTTATACTTACGGCAGTTTTCATTACAACAAAATGAAGCAAAGGCCTTTTTTTCTTAAAGAAAATGCTTTGAAAAGCTCTTATTTGAAATAGAGTGAAATTCAGGTTCAGCAGCCTTTGGAAGTTTGCCATTGATTTCCTTGAATTTAGGTTTCCGTTGAGAGGGGAGGCTGAAATGTAACACACAAACCAACCGTGGGAAACTGTCTTTCCGTTGAGAGGGGAGGCTGAAATGTAACGTAAGAAATAAACACACACAAACCAACCGTGGGAAACTGTTGTACCTGGCTGTAGCTTGAATTCAGATTTCTTAGATTTTTCTTGCCAAGAGTTTATGGCATTTCTTCCTGACACTAATGGCTTTGTTTATGGAGGTTTTTTTTGTGACAGAATATATTTGCATTGCTAAATGAGTTTCTTTTGATCATGGGGTCCTGGGTTTGCATTGCTAAATGAGTTTCTTTTGATCACGGGGTCCTGGGGCATCTCTCTGATGAGGAAAGGCTGAGGGACTTGGGTCTTTTGAGTCTGGAGAAGAGAAGGCTGAGGGGGGATCTGATCAACACCTATAAATACTTCAAGGGTGGGTGTCAGGAGGATGGGGCCAGGCTTTTTTCAGTGGTGCCCAGGGACAGGACAAGAGGGAACGGGCACAAACTTGAACATAGGAAGTTCCACCTAAACCTGAGGAGGAACTTCTTTGCTGTGAGGGTGTCAGAGCCCTGGCAGAGGCTGCCCAGAGAGGGGGTGGAGTCTCCTTCTCTGGAGACATTCAAACCCACCTGGACACGTTCCTGTGGGACCTGCTCTGGGTGGACCTGCTCTGGCAGGGGGGTGGACTGGATGATCTCCAGAGGTCCCTTCCAACCCCATGTGATTCTGTGATTCTGTGAAGAGCTTACCCCATGTCATTCTGTGATTCTGTGAAGAGCTCGCTAAATGGTTCCTTGCCCACCTTTTTTCCAATAGCTCACTTTTAGGAGTGCGGTGCCAGAACAAGCTAAATATCTGTGTGACGTGCCTACCATCTGCATTCCCAGAGACGTTTTTCAAGCCTATTCAGAGAATAAAGGACTGTTTGAGTTTTAACTGAGTATCTGGCACAACGCACTGTCCTTCCATTGGGATGAAGTAGTGCGTTTTTATCTTTTTTGGAGCTTTGTTCTTAAATTCTTGGATGTGCTGCATCCTGAAAGGGATACAAGGGTTTAATTTCTGGGTGCCTGTGGTCCTTCCTCTCATCTTTCTTTTTCTCTGCTTGGAAGAGCTGGTGCAATTCTCTTTTACTTGTCAAGCTTGAATGTGATTCACCCCTTTGTTTAGTTCCTTCTGAAGAGAATCAAACCCTTTTTGTCTAGCTTAGGCTGTTGCACATGCAGTAAAATCAGATTTTATAGTGCATCAAGCGAGCAAAGCCCTGGATACCTGGCAGGACAGAGTTGAGCATCGTCACCAGGTACCATCTTGCTCTACCTTAAACCTAATGATGTCATGTTTGGCTGGCAAAACGCTTCCGAGGAGACTTTCCCAACCCCTGGTACTGAAGTAGAGAATAGAAGGCTTTTTATTACCATAAAAACAAATGTTTCATTTTCGAGGAGCCAGACTGCAGTCTTCACGGTTTATTAGACAATGAAATTTATCCTTATTGAGGTGTCAGCCTGAATGCATCTGATAATTGTCATATAAAAATTCAGCCCCAAAATACACAGACACTAACATTTAGGTGCTTTGCTCATTTTAATTGGCTAAAAATACCTTGGCTTTCTTAAAAGTCAGTCTCTGAGTGAAGGGAATGAGACAGCCACGCAGGAGAGAGGGGTTTTGCTCAGGAAGCACCAAATCTTATTTGAAACCAGTGGCGTAGGTACAATCAAGAACTTTTTATCATCTTTGTTGCTGGAATACAGCTTAAACTTTAGTAGAGTAGATTTTTTTAAAAAAGGAGTTGCACCTTAGCATTTTCTTAAATATTAAATTATTTTTTCCTGTGCTCATAATTTCTTACGGAAATGAAGCGCGTACAAAATAAGAAGTGGAAACAGGTATTTCTTTCAGAGTTTCAAAGGAGAATTAATATTCTAAGAAACCTCTCTGATAATAAATATGAAGGAATAATTAAGAAGCATTTCCTACTGAAATCTTGAGTGGATTGTATTGCTCACTATTGCTTATCTTCTGTTTCAACTGATTCTTTGTTTTTCAGCTCGGAATGAACAAGATGAACATCCCCGCCTTCGATCTAATGCTTAATGAGGAAAAAGGTCAGGATGGCTTATTTATTTTTTTTAAATCCTGTGCCCTATTGTTAATTAGTATATTAAAACATACTTTATATTTGCATTACTTATTTCATATATCTTAAATAACAACCCAAATGTGAAGTTTTCGTATGAGGGTGAGGAAGATTATTTTTAAATCGAATGGTATATTCATAAAACGGCTGACTCAGACCAGAGTAAGTAGAAAAAGAAGCCATAGAAGGAAAGGTCATGTATACAAATCTTCATAAAGATTCATTTAAAAATTATTAAACTTACAATTAATGGACCTCGTGTATATCAAGAAAGAAATATTTGTCATAATTTTCATGGAGTAAAAATCATAGAATCATAGAATGGTTTGGGTTGGAAGAGACCTCAAAGATCATCAAGTTCCAACCCCCCAGCCATGGGCAGGGACACCTCCCACTAGAGCAGGTTGCTAAAAGGATTAGAATCACCCATATTTTTTTATTTTTTTTAAATATCCTTGAACTTCTAAGTCCTGTTGTATTTAAGAGACAGACAGTTCTCTCTCTTTTCTACAACAGCAGGGCCATATTCTCCAAACGCTCCCACATTCAATTAGTGTATCAGTGGAAGACAGTAATAATCTACTAATGGTAGAGAAGAATTTATCATATTGTCCAGGTTTGTAGCCTACCAGGTTCCAAGAGGCAGCCCGAGCTCTCAAGTGCTATTACATCTGTGCTCTAGAGTTTTGCATTAAGGTGTCTGAATAGCTGATTTTTATGTTATCATATTTTTTTAATATCATGAGAGTGTTTTCACGAGGGAAATTGCTGAGTAGAGATACATAATTCAGTAAACAATTTTAAAAATTGCACTTGGAGAAAAAATTTCCCTGTGTCTAAAAATAGTAGCGTCATGTGACTTATTACTTCGGCACAAAAGCATAATTTACAGGTTTAATTTGCAATCCTACTATGTTTCTGACATTCTCTTGCACAGAAACTGAATCTGAATTATTCAAATGATTAAAATATTGCTGTGTCCTGAACTTCAGGTGTCTAATACAAAGGAGGTTTATATAGTTCATTGGGGCCTCTGCATTTCAGATATGGGAGTATGATTTTCATTTTTGCCATTTATTGCTTAATTTTAGATATTGCAGTGCACACTTAATGGAGATCTGGGGCTAATCCGGTAATTGTTATGCCAGCAACTCGGAGCCTTTCACCATATTTCCAGCAATCTGATTTTTTTTTTTCCTTTTTTAACTGCACATCTAAAATCTAATTGAGTTTTCATGTTCAGGTTTTGAAATAGTTACATTTAAATACTCTTTTCTTTTAAAATTAACTTATTTTTTTCCCCAAGTTTGTATTTCCCTGGTAACCGATAGGTCAATAACGTGCAACAAAGCTGTCAACTTAGAACCAAACACTTACAAATGGTTATTACCTTTTTGTTTTCTGCATCTCTTTATTAGATACCTTAAGAACATTTTGTATCAGATGTTCCTGAAAGTCATAGAAAATTGTTACAAAAATATATTTAATCATTTCAGAAATTTGGAAGCCTGAAACATGAGAACTGAAAGAAGAGTTTGTTATTTGTTTATTCCTGTGCTTGGATCTTCTTTTGAAGCAATTTTAACTTAGTTTGAAACTTTAAAATATTTATAAATTTAATAATATTTATAAATTTAATATTTATAAATTATTTCTAAATGCTAGTAATATTTATTTAGCTAATTTCTAGCTATATCATTTCATGATATTCGGTGTGTTGTTAGTAGAGACCATTGAGAAGTTAATATATGAATGGGTTTGGCCATTGAAAAATAAAAAAGATAAAACATCCCAAGTGCAGGTTTGCTTTTCCTAGATTTGTGGGTTGCTGAAGATGGACATTATAGATTATAGAAGTTCCTCATTTCCTTATACAAATTCTCCTAAAGTGACAGAGTGAATGTAATAACATTTCTTCACTTCTTATTAACATATAGGTTAAGAATATTGTATTTCATAACATTCCTTAAGAAAGGTTTTGATAATGGTGACACGATTCTATACCAATTATTAGTCTTTATTTTAAAAAAAATCTGAGTGCTTACATTATTTTGACAGTCAAGTAGGGCTATCTCACACACAGTTTTGACCTATTTCCCTTGTAAAGAAAAAAATTAATGTGGTGGAAAGCCTGAAAGAGCATTATGACTCTACGGTATTCTTCTATGGACTCTGTCGGGTGACCCTTGTATTTATTAAATTCTACTTGAGTAGACAGAGCTGAGGTTTGAAAAGAAAACCCTTTTGTCCCCTGCCATCTTTTTTTGATCGTTGTTTTTTGTCAAAACCCTTTGAGAGATGTGTGTATCCATACGTGCATGTGTGTGTCCCAAGGGCGTACCTTCTCCATCCCTTCATCGGAAAGGAAAACCGCGATCGCTCCCAGCTCTGGGGGTCACACAGATAGATGTGGCAAAAGGCAGTCCTAGGGAAGGTTTTGGGTCTGGGTACTATACGTACACTAAATTAAGAATGTTAAAAAGTTGTTCTCCTTCCCAGTTCAGCCATTGGACAACTGTAATGACGCTGTTAAATCTCTTAAATTGGGGACATATTGCAGCTCAGCTTTTTACCTGCGCTACGAGCATTGATAGGAAGGACATCGGATGTAAGGTACCAACTTCTGAGTAGTTAACAGCACGCAGGCCCAAAATGCTCCAAGAGAAGAGATTCATATTGTGTGCTCTTAAGGATCAGCTGAAATCCAGGAACATAAATCAGTCTTTCTCTGTGAGAATCTTTTCCTTATCATTTTGTTACTAGAGATTCCTAAAGAGTAGGTGTGAAATGATTGCTTTGATCATGACCATGGTTGATGGTTGGAGTAGATGACTTGAAAGGTGCTTTCCAACCTAGGCAATTCTATAATTCAATGATCCTATGCAGTCTGGCAACATAGGAACCAAATATTATGGGATTCTGTCCATCCATGTGCAGGTGAGCAAGGCTGGCTGAGCTGGGGCATGTCCAGTGGGCTACTGGTTAAGATGCTGGCTGGGGTATAGAGATGGGTACAGTGTCCTGGACTCTTGACATTCTTGCTATTTATGAGTTAATTCATCCAAATAACTATCATTTTATAGAGTGATTAAATTGAGGTTTTCCAATCCTGAGAAGTTCTACAGCATCAAAAGTTGTATAAATTAGCAATATGTAAGCCCTGTTATAGTATTTAATAAAACTGTCCCTTATACATTTCAAAACCATTTAACACCAGAGGTAGTTGGACTTGTATAAACTGATTGGACACTGGGGCAATTTAAAATGTATCATTTTAGTTAAGTTGTTCAGTGCAGATCAATTCTCTGGTTGTTGCAGTGTCTTCTCCGTGCCCCGTATTTACGAGTGGGATGAAGATGTCCTTCTTAGAGCAAAGGGCAGAGTATATCACGTATACAGTGTGTTATGTCCCAGATATGGATACAATGAGGGAAGATTGAGGGAAGAAAGGTTTCCTTTATACTTCAGGCACATTTGTTTGTTGAATCATTCGCCTAAAAATAGGGCTTCATAAAGTATTCAATACCAATCTAATTAGTCAAGAGAATGCTTCTTTTCAAAACGGAAAAGCATTCCCAAAAAGTGATGCAACATTTGTATCTAATTAGATGATACAGGAGAACCCTAACTAATTGCTTTGGTAGACTTAAACAGATTAATAAGGTGCAAGTGATAACTAAATAAAAACTCATTTTACCTCTGCCTGGTTTGAAAATAATGCTTTTTAAGAAGCTAAAACTTCCTGTTAGTTCTAATTTCTATTTCTGGATGTATTTTGTAGGTTTTTTTCTGGGGTGGAAAGGAAAGTCTGGGAAGTGAGATTGCAATTTGTATCTCTAAGCGGTGTTTTTTGTGGTTTCTGGGTGTTTCTGAGTGTGTTTATACCCAAAATCTGGTCATTCTGTAAGTAAAACCTGGGGTTTGTGCATGAGAGACAGTCATCGATCTCAGACCTCTGAGCAGCCTTTCTCTGTCATACCTGGAATTTTTAGGCACACTTCCAAGTTTATGTAAGAAAAAGAAAGTATTGGAGCATCTTTGCAATATTAAGCTGTCAGAATTTGTCTCAAGTGGCTCTATGTCCACTTATTAATAAATGTTATGTTGGTGTTCCTCTCATACGTGATAGACCTGAATCTGGACTATTAGTATCTAAATTCAATTTCTTTTTTACTTTGTACCAAGTTTTCTGTTTCACCACTTGACTAAAAAAAACTGTTAAAGATTAACAGCTGAGTGTGCAAAGAGGCTTCCTAAAATGCAACATTTCAAAAAATGAGACTGTTGCATTAAAAATTGAAAACATACTTTCAGCATATGGAAATTAAGGAGAAATTTTCCATGGGAGGGAGGGGTTTGAGGGGGCTAAAGGGAGAGGGAACAATTCAGTGCAGTTTTGCATAGTTCTCCAGTGAAATATTTTTAAGCGTATTGTAATGAAACCGGACTGCAAAACAAATCTAAACGGCATGTCTTGGCGCATGGAAAAAAAAGAAGTAATTGATTTAGATGTGGAAAGTTGTGTTATTCGTGGTGAGATAACATGAGTTGTCTGGAGTTGTTATGAGATTACAGAGAAGAGGTATTTATTACATGGGTTGATGAAAATCAGGCCTTTGGATAGAATCCAGCGTCCAAAATACTTTGGATTTGGTCCAAAATCCAAATGCTTTCTATCCCAATCCAAAGTACTTCAGATAGAATACTTTGATGGAGAGGGCAAAAATGGTACATCAAAAGAGACGGGATTTTTCTCCAATCGAGTTGGAAGATCATGGAATCATAGAAACATGGAATCATGGAATGGTTTGGGTTGGAAGGGACCTTAAAGATCATCTCGTTCCACCCCCTGCCCTGGGCAGGGACACCTCCCACCAGACCTGGTTGCTCCAAGCCCCCTCCAACCTGGCCTTGAACCCCTCCAGGGATGGGGCAGCCACAGCTTCTTCCTTCTACATGGTTAGTTACACACCAATTAGCCATTTTCTAAGAAGCTTCCAGGGAGCCTTAGCCCTCTGTCCTGTAATTCATTGCACACAGACACATCGGCGCGTCCTCACAGACCCCAACTGGTGAATGAGCACAGGAAATTATGAGATAAAAGGTCAAATTTCCAGGGTGTGAACAGGATTGTTCACTATTTTCTACTTAGAGTGACTGTGGTGGTAGAAGCATTTTTGTACCCAGGATGGAATGGAAAATGGATCATTGTACCCGTGCTCTGATTCATTTTTAATTTTTACATCGCGCAAATCCTTGTGTTAGTTTACAGTTCTTTAGAACTTCTCAAGAAAAAGTCATACAAATAATAAACTTTGACGGAAGGTGTATGATGGAAACAGCCGTTTAATTCCGTTTCGCTGTAGTGAGTAAAAATATTGAAATATTTCCCACAGAAGAAGCGATTAAGTGAATTCTTTTGCCTCTTTTAGTAGCATTTCAAGCTATATGCAGTGCAGAAAAATGGTTTATCTGACTCGATGATGATAAGTATTATGTTGGTGATGGAATGGGACGTTGGCTGAGGCAGGGCATGGCAGAAGCAGTAGAAATGTAAGGTTACTTCAGAGTGTCTCTTGAATCTTGTGCAAAAAAGAAATTGATGGCTATTATTTTCTCGTAATGGAGCCAGTGCAATTGCCCTAAATAGCAACGTGAGCCACGGCAAGGCTGGGCTAAGAGATGAGCAACCTTCTCTACCCTATGTGCTTCCAGCATTTCAAATATGTGTTTTCTGATCCTGATTTTACTGTGTTAAAGAAAGTTAATTCTCATGAAAATAGGGAAATTATTTCCCTATGTTAGCCTTAGGTAGGACCCGTAATAAAAATGCCAATGCAGCGTTCAGCACTAATGCACAAACTTGAAGGTAAATTCTGCCTTGGTTTTGATGAGGCATCATCTGATGCCTTCTTAATCAGCCTAAAACCAATCAAACCCCAAAACTTCCAAACTGCAAACCTGAGAGGACTCAAGAGGCCTGAACTGTTGCCAAGTGCTCTCAAAATCCTGTTCCCATGTAGCAGATTTAGAGATTAGAGGGTAGATTGTTTTCATATGAGAGATGGTGAGGTGTTTGGTGTGACATTCCCTCTCACCTCTGCTCGCTGGTGTGGGGTCACTTCTCCACTGGTGGTGATCAGCTCCTCAGCAGGGTCTCTTCATCCCTTCCCTTCTCAGCAAGGTCTCCTCATCCCTCCTTATATCTTCGCATCCCATCCCTTGGCCAACTAAGTGTTACATCCTACTGGAGTCCTCCAGAGTGTGGAAGAGTTGAAACAGATCCCTTCAAAACAGTGCCAGGCTCTTCTAGAAGGCTTCGTCCTACAGACATCCCACTCTTTATTCTGAAAATCTCACCCTTTATTCTGAAAATCTCACCCTTTATTCTTCTGATTTCAGTGCCTTAGTCAAGGGGGTAGGTCCAACCAGCTCCTTTCTCTTCCACATCCTTCTTGTTAACACCATGACTATATTTATTTTCTTTTATGTAGCCTTTTGAACTTTGCATTTATGACAGTACATCTAAAGAGATGTACTAAGTTTACTTAAGGGAATATTTTCAAGGACTGTTATTTATGCCTTTATAGTCTTCCTTTAGTGGTCTTGGAGAAAGGAGCTGTTGTTACTGTTAAATATAGATGTAACGTGTTGTTGGTACTGTTGTTGCAGAAATATTGTGGGATCCTAAGACTTTATGTTCCGTTTCTATCTCAAAAAACCTTTTCTTATCAAAATCAGTCGTGTCTATAGTAACGTTTACTATGTCTTAAAATATTAGCATAATGTTAGTATAGGAATAAAGAAGAATTGACATGCGATTCCGAATAAAACCCATTAGCATCATTCCTACAGTAGTCATCAACGGTATCTTACACTTGAGTACTGGAATTGTTGGTTTTTTTCTGATGTGTTTACTGTTTGAATCATGTATTCCATGTTTGTCTCACCTTAAAAAACAACCAACCTAAAGAGTTAAGTCTCACCTGGTCAATTTGAAAAACTGTTTGTGGGGAATAACACAGTTCGCGTCATTCTGAACTTCTTTCTTGAAGATTTGCTCATACAGTATAATTGTATGATTATATATATAATTACTTATGATATTCAAATTTTTTCCTAGATATTCTGAGATCAGTGCATCAATGCTAGCTTTTCCCTTTTTATTATATAAGTTTTTGGTAAGAAGTGATTATTTTAATTTAGTCTAAATGCAGGGGGTTTCCATTTTTATGGATATTATCAACCCTACAAGCAGCTTCCTTCGCATTCAATTCATTCAGTTTTCTAAATAGCTTTTAAAGGACATTAATTGAGCTAGTCATCTGTTGATAATTCTGAACAGAAGCATATGTGAAACTATTCAGTTAAAAGATACATCTCTTAATTCACCCAAACTGTACATTAACTATTTAATAACAGTTGTGCTCTTAGCTTTTAACGTGTAGCTCCGTTGCACCCACATATAAATAGAATTTGCTAGCAGGTTTATATTTACCCTAAGCCTTATTTTCATGGTTTCATTGACATTTAAAATCTTGATTCTAAGCTCTTTAAATGGATGCAGCTGTATACATCTTCATGAGTTACTGAACTGGGCTGAAAGGCTTCAGCAAATGGCTCATGTGTTTTCTATATCTGTATTTTTCAGACTGTTTTATTGGAGCCAGGGAGTCATGAAAGAAACTCAAGAAGACAACTTGGATAATGAACGGAAGATAAAAAGAAAACAAAAAGAATGTGGCATATAAAGGGTATAATACCTGGAGGTATTAGATCTGACTCATATTTATAAAAATGAGACGAGCTTTCACAAAATACAAGTTATCTTAGACAGTCATCAAGCTTGGAGCCATGCTGTTGAACTAGAAATTCTCCTTTTCCCCATTCTCCTTTCTGACAGGTAACAAAGGATTGGTGAATTATGATTTTCCCAAGTTGGAAGCACTAATTTTTATCTATGTAGTTCATCCTTATGAATATATAAGGAGTTAAACATTGCATATTTAATGTGGATTATAATGGGAAAGTGACTCATTAACAAAAATGGCCACTTTTAAGGACTTGGTTTCAAACTGAGCCGGAGCCTCCCAATGCACTTTGTACAGTTTGGGGAAAGGTGTTCTGAATGGCCTTCTTTGGGAGGCCATGATGACATGTAGTAAAAGGATATCATCTTACTGTTGATATCTTTGAAGACTCATAAACAGAAACAGAAAAATGAATGGTGGAAAGGAGTGTGACGGAGGGGACACGGATGGAGGGCCACCAGCAGTGCAAGTTCCCGTTGGTTGGCAGCGACGGGTGGACCAAAGTGGAGTGCTCTACATCAGGTAAGGTGATCTCAGGGGGTTACTCATTTCATTTTCGTTGTCGTTTGGCCAGAACGTGTGGTGAAGTCGTGACTCAGCTAATCTTTTGTACTCAAAATCTTCCACGGCTTGTTCTTTTGGAGGCACGAGATCATTTTTTTTTTCTGCTGCTATTAGTGGAGTCCACCTATGTCACTTGGGCCATTTGCATGCCCTTAACGTACTTTGAAATCTAATATCGCTTGGGCTTGAAAATTTGATAATCCTTCCTGTACATTTTGCTTTAGGCATGAGTAGTTCTTTATTACTTATTGTTATACGGATTTTAAAGCTGAGGAGCAGCAGATTTAACCTTCCTTAACACCTTTATTATTCAAACCTTTTACGATGAGACTAAGCAGAGGTTTAGTGATGTGTCACACCTGGGATGGGGAGAAATCTCTGCTGTCTTTTGCCCACCCCCAGGAGCATAGGCATTGCCTTTTCCTTGCCCCAACACAGGCTTTTGATAAGAGCCTTTGTTGGTGGAGTTGAAAGCAGTGATCTGGGCTGCAGACACCTCTTGGCAGGTAAGGTAGGGTGAGACTTCCTTCTTCTGTCAGCCACAGAACTGTTGTGTTTTCCTTAACTCTCTTTGAAAGAAAGTTTAATCACTCTATGCTTAGTAGCTGCAGAAAAGACCTCTTTTGATATGCCTTGTGAAGGCTCCGTGTTCACTATCACTGATGTTCTCCAGCAAGACTGACTTCTGTGGATTCCTTACATTGCTCATGCAGAAAAAACAAGAACACAAGCTAAATCCAAAGTTTTAGGTATTTTATTTGTTTACTTTGTTAGCTTATTGGATTTTTTTTTGCTTCACCCTGGAACAGTCACAAAAGAAAGGCATTGAAATCACTATTAACTGAATGTGTTCAGACAAACAGACTACAAATTAATTGTTATTGGAAAAAAGATCAAAGTTAGCCTTAACAAAATACGGGTGCATCAGGTTTACATCACAGAAGTCTAAATGGTTATCAGCCTGTTATTTGCTTAATCTTATTCCTCTCTTCTGTGGTTAAAATAACCACTTCTTCACAACATTTTATGTATTACCAACACAAAGTTCTTTAATGAGTCAGAGCATACTCCAATTTTACACTGAACTACCATAAAAGATCAAATGCATTCCAGGATTTCTTGTTTATATTCTCAATTAGCAGAATCACACAAAATCCATGTCAGTGATACGCACGTCAAAGAAAAATCGCCTTCCCCTTGTATTTCTCATTACAGCTATAATTTACTGGGCCTCTGCCCTAGTTAAAAAATCAATGAGAACTAAAAAAGTTGTGAGTTGGGCTTTTTTTTTTTTCTTATCCTCTCTGTATCCAGCGGTCAGGACATCCAGTGCTTTGGGATTTTTATCTACCTGACGATCCTACCTGCTTTTGAACATCATTTTCCACAGCTAGAAGAAGCAGGCCGCAAAGCTTGTGCTGCTGCTTCAAGCATGTGTCTTACATGTTTATAAACTAGTGAAATTTCGTATAATTCTGACAGTTACTCACTTTTCCATCTTCTTTTTTCATATGTTCTTGTTGTTCAGGGGGACTTTCTTAATATTTCTTTTTGGAATTGCCTTACGCAGTTTTATTTACGCCTTACTGTTTTTATTCTAGTTGACCCTATTAATCAAGTTTTCCAGTTGCCCTGTTTCAGTTTGGGGAGACTTGTATCATTTCTCTTCCTAAGTTTTACCCCTCTATGTTATTTTTCCCCTTTAATCCAGTGGTTAATTTTCTGGTTGCCTTCCCTAAGCCATTCCGATGAATGGAAAGGCTGGACAACGCACTTGGTGTGGTCCACGGCTCTTCCATTCTTATTTGGTGAAAGACACAGGGTAGGACACGTTGGTTGGAAAGGATGGAAGTCAAGTAGTCCAAGCTCCTGCTTGACATGGAGCATCTGCAGCACTCAGTTGGGTCAGGCCTTGAGTTTCACCAGCACCATCTTCCAGGGTTGAGTTTCCACAACCTCCCTGGGTCACCTGCTCTAGTGCTGGGTGGAACAACTGCCCTGAAAATATGCACAGCATTTATTGAGAGACTGAAAGGTCAAACAATATTGACTCAGATAATACCTAAAGGAAAATTAGTGTATATATTAAGATCTGATATGATTTAACTGCAATAGATGATCCCAGCTGGATAAGGATTCATTCTATTTGTGCTTCCTTATAAAGCATGGATGGTTTTCTGTCAACTGTCAATAGTGGCTTTGGATTAAATCCATTAATTAACTACTTTTCATTACCTGGTTAAAGCACTGAGTTCAGTCTCAGTGCTTTTCTTAGTAAAACAGTACTACAGCCTTAAAGTAGGACCTAGATCTTTTCTTCGGCTTCATCATCAGTGGAATAAACTAAGAAAAGCTCTTCAATGATAAGAAAAGAAGTCAGAACTCTCAGAAACAGATCCTAATATATTTTATAATTTGGGGTTTTTTTGTTTCTTTGGGGTCTGAAAACCTCTGGATGACCTCAGTGACAAAAAAAAAAAGCTGGTAGTTTCATACAGAGGTGATTATCCTTTGCAGTCTAGAAGTGTGAGAAAATCTGTACACGCAAAAGATACTTTGCAGTTACTTAGGTCTGCAAATAAAAAGGCGTCCTGACTCTGGAGCGTACTCCCAGGAATGTGAGTTTTTAAGCATTGTAGAAAGTGTAGATGGGATAACGCAGAGCAAATCTGAGTTTCTCTGGTAGGAAGAACATCTTGAAGTGTGGGCCTCCTGCCTGCGTGGGCAGGAAAGGTTGGGAAAGTCATAGAATCATAGAATGGTCTGGGTTGGAAGAGACCTTAAAGAACATCCAGTTCCAACCCCCTTGCTCTGGGCAGGGACACCTCCCACCACACCAGGTGGCTCCAAGCCCCCTCCAACCTGCCCTTCAACCCCTCCAGGGATGGGGCAGCCACAGCTTCTCGGGGCAACCTGGGCCAGGCTCTCACCACCCTCACACCAAAGAACTTCTTCCCCACAGCTCATCTCCATCTCCCCTCTTTCAGGGTCAAACCCTTCCCCCTCCTCCTAGGGCTCCCCTCCCTCATCCAGAGTCCCTCCCCAGCTTTCCTGGAGCCCCTTGAGGGACTGGAAGGGTCTGGAAGGTCTCCCTGGAAGTCCCTCAGCCGGTCCTCGTAAGAGAGGGCCTGCAAAGCCATCAGCCAACACTGGAGATGCAGAGCCAAAGTAGAGAACAAACGATGCTCACTGAGTTAAAATGTGATAATCGTGGTTTAACCAGTCTATAGATGAAATTAAAATAAATAAAAATAAAGAGTCATTTCCCCCTGCTCCCCAAGTATTTCAGTTTAAGGAAAGTTTGACCTTCTGACCTATCTACCACTGCAAACCTGTGCTGTTATTTTTAGACTGCTCTTTTATCTTGCTCTACTCTCAGAACTGTCACTGTTGCACTTATTTGACCTGGGCAGTTCTCTCTAAAATAACTGTTTCAGGACAAGTCTGGCAAATAAATTACTTACTGAAACTGTCAGCATAACTAAATGTCACTTGGAGGTGTTGCTTTATGCGTGACTTAGTCCTCGTGCAGAATTAAGTGTTTATACATTGGGGTTTAACTACAAAAGTTCGTCATGGTTTGGAGTTTTGGCTGTTTTCGTGATCCAAACTATGCCACTTAAGTTGTTTTTGTTAAATATTCCACTTAAGTTGTTTTTGTTAAAATAAGGGCTGTTTACAGCTGCCATTAAGACCCGGTGTTTTAGCCAGTCCTCATAAATCATTGCATTCTTTCCCCGATAAACAGTTTAGGCGGCCAAGTAATAAAGAGCAATCTGGAATTCAGAGGCTTGTGACACAAGAGCTTTTTTTTTCATCTTATGAATTAGTGATTTTGCCGTAACAGAATTTCCAATGTCCTATTTTTGGATATGGAGATAATGATTTTCTGGTGGGAGTTAGAGAAATCCAAGTGCAGTTTATCAGAAACTCACTGGACTGGCCTCTTGGTGTAATACTTCTAACTTTCAGTGAAAGGGTTGAAATTTTAGCTGAATGAAACCAAATTTGTTTATGCAACCAAGAGACCCAGCCACAACAGTTTTGTTACTGAGCCCCCTGTTCTCTTTCTTCTTCAAACACGGTTTTGGATGTGTTTTTTCTTCTTAAATTAGTCCTAAGAGGTGCAGATGAACATCGTCCTTGCGTGGAGCTGAGTGATGTGATAGAGGGGGGAGGAGGTCCGTGGGGACTGGGACTGTGTGTTACACTTTATAGGAGAAAAAAGGGAGAAAAATAACCTTAGTGTTGTTAAGGCTTTCAAGCAGGATTGTAATGTGAATAGTAAATATCAATAATCTCACTTATTTTCTTTTCTCTGCGCTCACAGTGTTTGTTTTTCTATAATAAAAGCTTCCTTTAAAAAAATTCTTTGGCTGTTTTTTTATAAGTATCATCTCAGTTCTTGACTAAAGGCAAGAAGTACTATGAAACAAAACATGAAATCTTAGTTGTGTTATTTTAACCACTCTCTGTGTGAGCTGTTAGAATGGCAGATAGAAGTCATGACCTATCAAATAGCTTGTATTCATCATTTCTGTTCCTTTACAGTCCCAGTGGGTCTTTATTATCCTGCTTGGAGCAGGTGAAGACTTACTTGCTGACTGATGGAACATGCAAGTGTGGCCTAGAATGTCCTCTTGTTCTTCCCAAGGTAAAAAGCATCATTTTGCATCCTTATCAGTTCTATCAGCTGATGTGCTGTGCCTTGACTTAATCTCTGTTCAGATCATGTGTATAAAATAAGCGCTATACATCCAGAGATTGACCATAAAATACAAAATGAATCTTCCCTCTGCCTTCTCCCCTCGTGGAGAAGATCTGACTTGGTTTTTGTCATGTTTTAACATTTTCCTATTAAATTGGAAACCTACCCATCTACAGCATCGTGCTAACACGTGAGAATCAGAACAAGACCCTGACTTCTATTGCATCTCTTGAGAACGCAGTCAGATACCTCTAAGAAACAGAAGTAAATTTAATTTTATGCAACATTTCTGTTTTAATTCTATTTTCGTTGAGTTTTCTGCCTACAATCATTCTTTTAAACGTTGGCATTTTTACTCTCAGGTCTTTAATTTTGATCCTGGAGCTGCTGTGAAGCAGAGAACTGCTGAAGATGTTAAAGCGGACGAAGACGTCACCAAACTATGCATCCACAAAAGGAAAATTATTGCTGTGGCTACACTTCATAAAAGCATGGAAGCACCACATCCTTCACTCGTTCTAACTAGTCCTGGTGGTGGAACAAGTGAGTATAATTACTTAATTTTAAATATATATATCATTACTCTACAGAAACACCCACCAAAAGTCTTCGGTGTCTATGAGCGCGATAGTAAACGGATTAAAGGAAAAAATAGAGGTAGTAATTAGAGAGATGTAGGTAGATAGAAAATGAGTCTAAAAAGCAGGTCATCCCAGACTAAAAGCATGATTTTCTTGGAAAAGATATCAGATTGTTCTAGACAAAGAAAATACATTAGCTCTCATCTTTTGGAACTGTAGTAATATGTCTGATATTCTGTCACATGGGAAATTAGAGAAGCAGAATAAAGTGATTATAAAGGGATTAGAATGTGGCTAAGGACTTGGCTAAATGGGAAATTGTATTGCAAGGCGGAATATACAGCTAGAGAAGATCTCCACAGTAATTTCTCAAGGATTATTTTTGGGGACCAACCTGGATTAGCATTTTAATTATCCATATCAAGGAAAACTGGGATAATTTGTTGATGGCTGAAGCTAGCCAAACAAGAGAAGATCAAAACATCTTGAAAAACTGGGGGATCACTGAGACCTGGAGTGAAAGGAAAGGTATAGCAACAAATCCTATTAATTGTAAGGTTATTCACCGGGGGACTGGTGGGGAAAAAAAAAAAAAAAAGAAAAAAAAAAAGCTATTAGCTGTAAATTATTGAGAAAGAAGACCTGGATAGAGTAGCTGATCAAAGATGGCTGTAAGTGGTACCAGATGGTGGAATGGTGCAGATCAATGTGGCTCTGGGAGAAGCAGAGGCTTTTCTCTTGGTGAACTGCAAATCCCACTTTATGAAAGAGTTTGACTTGTTCAACCTGGCAAAGAGGTGGCTGAAACGAGGTACGATTGCTGTGGGTAAAGACAGCATGAATGAAGGAGAATCAGCACCAGAAAATAAAACTACTTAAGTTAAAGGAGAAGGTTAGCACTGAAAGAAACAGCTAAAAACCAGAGTTGCATAGAAACTTCAACAGAAAATTAGCTACTTTCTAAGGATTACAAGAAAAAGTTCTGAAGTAGGCTCAAAAAATCCAAATGGTTAGGACAAAGGAGCGAAGTTACTTTTAAGACAGAGCTCAGTAAATCATAGATTCATGGAATGGTTTGGGTTGGAAGGGACCTTGAAGATCCTCAAGTTCCATACTGTGATCCATGCAACTTCTGGGAAGTGGTCCTTGATAATCTGAGGATCTTTAGCACCCCTCTATTGCTGTAATAACAGCTGGCTAATTGCTAATCCCCGATTTAAAGTGGAAAATTTTAAGGATATAAAAATAAATAGGTCAACAGTGTAAAGTTACTGATGTGCCCTGGCATTTTCAAATTGCTACATGTGATTTTAACACTTTGTTTAAATTGGTTTTTGCGATGTAATTTATGTTTTTAAAACAGCGCAATTTCCCAAATTACTATGCTTTATCCTTATTAATTCTTTTTTTTATTCTGTATGAGTAGTACCAAAATTACATTTCTGTTTTCAAAAAATTAGCAAAATGAAGGAGGCAAAACCAACTAAATATTAAGGACACAAGTCACATCTATGTGGTCTTATCTTTTCTGTTGATCAGAATTTTGTGTACTGAAGCAAAGAAGAAAATTTCCTAATAAATTGCTTTTGTAAACGAAATGTCTTCATTTATGCACACTTAATTTGACCATTTGCTTAGGTCCAGCATTCGAGGTGAGGGTTCTCCTACCTATTTTGTTTTGCAGTTCAGTCTTGAGATTTGTCCCCTAAATGAGACTTTGGTTGTATTTTGGGCAAGGTAATATGTTTGTTTCTGTCCTGATGTAGCTGGTTGAGCAAAGAGGATGAAGGCGGGATTGTCAGTGCCATCTGTCTCCTGTGGCCAGGCTGAAGGAAAGAAGGGAATTGGGTTCTTGTGAGCAGAGGAATTTAAAGGCACATCTGAATTCATTTGAACATGAAATCATTAGCTCTTTACTCAAGTTCAAGTTTGCATATTCGGGGGCTTCATGCCAAGCACTCTGAGCTCAATTACACATTCCCAGAGCAGCAAAACTGGCAGAAAGTCTGCCAGCCCCGGAGCTGCTTGTGATGGTATTCTTAAAGTAAACCATTGGGGAAAAACATATCTTTTTAAATAAAACTGACATTAGTGGGCAGAAAAGGAGAGTGGTCTTGTGCTTGTAGGAGTCTCAAAAATGGGATTTCTTGGAAATTTTTCTATTGTAGAGGGGTTCATGTGCGTGTGTGTGCAGATAACCCCAGGGCCTTTATCCTGAAACCAGCATAGAAGGTTGAGCCCCTTAAATTTAGCATCTTCACCCCAAGAAAAGGTCGTTGGAGAAGCTGCAGGTAAAGCCTTAATTTAGTAAAGAAATACAGGGCAGTTCCTAGGAACTGATTAAGTCAGAGGACTGGAACTCAGTGCCCGTGGTGCCAGGGAGTGATGTGGAGCAGCCAGAGGAGCTGCCTCCTGCCTTGCACAGCCACGGTCTCGTAGGTCTCTGCAATTAAGCGCTTGGCTGATTAGAAATCTGGGCCAAAGTCGTAATGGCACAGCTCCCCATTCATCCTCATCAGGGACAGAGTGTGGGGCAGCACCCTCTTCTCTCTGTGGCGTGGAGAAATTAGTCTCAACCCTTGATGGGCTTTTTCCTCCTGTACTCAATAGATGGTGCCAGAGGCTTCTTTTCCCCGCTCCTCCTGCCAGCCCTTCTAGCTGCAACCAAACTGGTGGTGCTGGAGGTTCAGGTCTAGGACACTGGAGATGATGGTTAGAGGGAAAAGAGAAAAGGAGGAGAGAAAAAACCCACCTTCCAGGAATTGGTGTTTCAGAAGAACCACGCTAAAATAAATTTCTGTAGGTAGCAAGTGTGCTTGAAACTTAAGAAACACAATCTTTAACGTTGTCCATATTTATGTGGTCTTTATATGGGATATTGAGCTAAAGCCTGTATTATCTGCACTATGTAGTAGGGAAGCACTCACCTTTCCAGCAACTACTTGGTGATTTTAGGTATTATATCTGTTTAGACAAAAGTTTAACTTTGGTTTTGGTGATTTTAGGTATTATATCTGTTTAGATAAAAGTTTAACCAAAAAGGCTTTCTAGCTTTCATGAGTATATTCACTCTCAGTAGTTTTGCACCGAAATGTGTGATATTGGATTTCCAAACAGTAACTGTTGTGTTTTTAACATCAGGTGCGACTCCAGTAGTTCCTACTCGAGCAGCAACTCCGAGATCAGTGAGGAATAAATCGCATGAAGGAATTACAAATTCTGTGATGCCAGAATGTAAGACTCCTTTCAAGTTGATGATAGGGGCATCTAATGCCATGGGTAGGCTTTACGTGCAAGAAATGGCTGGAAGCCAGCAACAAGAACTTCATTCTGTCTATCCCAGGCAGAGATTGGGTAGTAATGAACTTGGACAGAAGTCTCCGTATCGTGGCAGTCATGGTGGGATGCCCAGTCCAGCTTCATCAGGATCACAGATATACGGAGATGGCTCAATCTCTCCTAGGACTGACCCACTTGGAAGCCCTGATGTTTTCACAAGGAACAATCCCAATTTTCATGGAGCACCCAACTCTAGTCCTATTCACATGAACAGGACACCTCTGTCTCCACCATCAGTAATGCTACATGGTTCTCCCATACAGTCATCCTGTGCAATGGCTGGAAGGACTAATATACCTCTTTCCCCAACCTTGACCACAAAAAGCCCCGTAATGAAAAAACCCATGTGTAACTTTTCGACTGGTATGGAAATACCGCGAGCAATGTTTCACCATAAACCACCCCAAGGTCCACCCCCACCTCCTCCACCGCCTTCTTGTGCTCTTCAGAAAAAGCCATTAACATCAGAAAAGGATCCTCTCGGCATACTTGACCCTATTCCCAGCAAACCGGTGAATCAGAACCCCGTTATCATTAACCCAACTACTTTCCATTCAAATGTCCACTCTCAGGTACCCGTGATGAATGTAAGCATGCCTCCTGCTGTCGTCCCTTTGCCAAGTAACCTTCCTTTGCCAACTGTCAAACCTGGTCACATGAATCATGGCAGTCACGTTCAAAGGGTTCAGCATTCTGCTTCGACTTCCCTCTCTCCTTCCCCGGTGACGTCCCCGGTTCATATGATGGGAGCCGGGATCGGAAGGATCGAGGTTTCTCCCCAAAGATCACGTTCTTCTTCCACGTCATCAGATCATGGAAATTTCCTGCTGCCTCCAGTAGGACCACAGTCATCCTGTAGTGGTATTAAAGTTCCTCCCAGGTCCCCAAGGTCAACAATAGGGTCGCCGAGACCATCTATGCCATCTAGCCCTTCCACCAAGCATGATGGACTTAATCAATACAAGGACATCCCTAACCCATTAATTGCTGGAATGAGTAATGTATTAAATCCTCCAAACAATGCAGTTTTTTCTACTGCATCGGCTGGAAGTGGTTCATTGAAGAGTCAGCCTGGTTTGCTGGGAATGCCTTTAAATCAGATCTTGAACCAGCACAACGCTGCCTCTTTTCCAGCAAGTAGTTTACTCTCAGCAGCAGCCAAAGCACAGCTAGCAAATCAAAATAAACTTGCTGGTAACAACAATAACAGCAGTAGCAATTCTGGACCTGTTGCCACCGCTGGTGGCAACACGGAAGGACATAGCACTTTAAATACCATGTTCCCTCCTGCTGCCAACGTGCTCCTACCAACGACGGAAGGGCAGAGCGGCCGAGCAGCACTGAGAGATAAATTGATGTCTCAGCAAAAAGACCCTCTGAGAAAAAGAAAGCAGCCGACCACCACGGTGTTGAGTTTGCTGAGACAGTCTCAGTTGGACAGTTCTGGAGTTTCCAAAGCTGGATCTGATTTGATAAGAAAGCCAAGTCAAAGCTCCTTTCCCATCAGTTCTATGTCCCAGCTCCTTCAGTCCATGAGTTGTCAGAGCTCTCACATGAGCAGCAATAGTACCACCAGTTGTGGGAGCTCCAATACTGCTTTACCTTGCTCTGGTAACCAGATGCATTTTGCAGACACCAGTATGAACTCTGGCAGTCTCCAGAACTCGCTGGCACAGAGTTTACCCTTGCGAGGGGACGGTGTGCACTGCCAGAACCCAAACACTAACTTTGTCCACGGTACTAACCCGGGCACAACCAACCATCTGGCGGGTTTAATAAACCAGATGCAGGCCAGCGGGAGCTGCGGGATGCTCGCTCAGACGGGAATGGCTTTAGGAAACTCATTACATCCCAACCCACCTCAGTCCAGAATCCAGGCCTCCTCCACTCCGGTGGTACCCAACAGCATCGTTAGCAGCTGTAATCAAACGAGTCCTGAAGCAGGTATGTTCCCTTCTAAAAGGATGCTCCTGTCTTTGACCACTCGGAAATCCGCGATGGCTATTTTGAAATGGGTTCCTTTCATGTATCTTCCTTATAAATGTGAGTTTACCAATATACCAGCGTGAAAAGTCTGCCTGTTTCATGCTGATATCCAGAAATTCCAAAATAAAACAAATGAGGGGAAAAAACCCAGTGGTAGAGTAAAATACATCTCCCTTTTCCTGAACAAAATCATCTTGGCCTCCTTCCTGTTGAGAATTCTCATTTTATTAATTTCCACAGGCTCTGCATAAATAAAATCTGTGCACTTTTGTACGTACCCAGACCTCAGCTTGCCCAGATAACGTGGAGTGGGGGTTTTTTTTGCAGCACATGCTGCTACTTCAACCCTAGAACGCAATGACTGACCTGGCAGTGCATGTCCAGACCCTACGCGTGTTCTTTACTGCTTGCATTAAAGAGTTGGTGTTATCAAAGATTGGAGCAGATACCAGGAGTACAAAAGTTGACGAAATTACCCTTTTCAGGGCCAGCACGGGGGAGTGCCAAGTCTGTGTTTGCCTTTATCGGGATAATTTTGGTAATTAAATGGTTGGATAAACTGTATGTTCAGTTGGAAGAGCGGGGAGAGAGATTTCCTGGTTTATTCATCACTGAAGCCTTGGAGGGGAAGCAGGTACGCTGCTGTTCCCATCTCCGTGCTGTTTAAAGATAAAAAGGAGGCAGCTCAAAAATGTGTGTTTCATTTAACTACTACTGGTTGAGCAACATACGCGGGTTTGAAAGATGGTACCAGGTTGGTTTCTTAAGCAGCAAGAAAGCCTTCCATTTGATACTTTCAGCTTGGTTGACTTCTAGAGAAGTCTGACTTCCTCCAAGAGAGCTGTTCCTTCTTTAAAATACAGAATGGAATTCTCTACAAACTGAATTATGTAAAAATAATTTTCTATTATTATGCTGCTCACGGTTTCTGATGACTTTTAAGGGTTTCTCTCCATTCCTGGGGAAAAAAGGCCCTTTTTTTTTTTTTTCCTTAGCTGTATTGGCGGTTTGTGTCACAAGCAAGGAGCTATCAATCCTTGCCTGGCTGTTTTGCCTTGTCATGCTGACAGAGAGGAGTATTTCCTGATAGAGTCCTTCTCTTCTGAGACTTTGTACTCTCTTCTGAACAGAACAAAGGTCTGGCTTTGCCTTAGGAGCTTGCTTTCCTCTCCCTCTAAGCATTATCCAAAATCCCTTTTGCAGGAAACCTTTTGGGTTTCCACCTGTGTTGAATTCCATGGGGCTCAGTGGGATGTGTGGGTTCTTCACAGAATCACAGAATGACATGGGGTTGGAAGGGACCTCTGGAGATCATCTGGTCCAACCCCCTGCCAGAGCAGGTCCACCCTGAGCAGGTCCCACAGGAACGTGTCCAGGTGGGTTTGAATGTCTCCAGAGAAGGAGACTCCACCATCTCTCTGGGCAGCCTGTCTTCTGAATTGTCCCTGTCCACATGAAAGCTGTGAAGTTATCGCAGCATTGGGTGATGTTAACTTGCTCTCCAGGGAGCAGAAAAGACTGAATGTTATGGGAGACTCCACCATCTCTCTGGGCAGCCTATCTTCTGAATTTTCCCTGTCCACATGAAAACTGTGAAGTTATCGCAGCATTGGATGACGTTAACTTGCTCTCCAGGGAGCAGAATAGACTGAATGTTACCTGAGATAAGAGCCTGTGCACCAGCAGTTACTGCTGAGAAGCTAAGCTGTAGAAATTCACCCCATGTAAGGGGTGATATGAGATAAGAGCCTGTGCACCAGCAGTTACTGTCGAGAAGCTGAGCTGTAGGAATCACCCCATGTAAGGGGTGATCCTGAGGTCCACCTGAGTGGTGATCAGGGTGGAAAAGGCTGAAGATTCCTGCATGAAATTCAGACTGGAACCAATTAACAGAAGCTTTACATAGCATAAAAGTTATCAATAAAAGATTGCTTAGCCATCAAAGTGGGCTTCTAAGAATGAGAATAGAAGTTCATCCCCATGAGGGATCTTCTTGTTCCTGTGCCATCGCCTTGACCCAGCCATGCTTTGGTGTGGTGGCACCTGGGTCCACTTGAGAAGGTGGCCTACGGGTGGGTGGCGTGGCTTGTCCTCGTTCCTATATTAATTAATCAGAGCCTTTCCTTGTATGGCCAGTCCTGGTCTCCAGGCAAGCTGAATTTCTTCCCAGGAAGGCAAATGCAACAGAACAAATCTGTGATGTGTCAAAGCCCCAAGAAGAAAGGTTTCAACAGAAATGGCCAATTCAGTTCTCATCAATATAGGAATAGAAAGATGTCTATAACCCGCCTGGAAACTTCTCTTCTGCTGTGGTATTTCTAATGCCCTGGAGATAACAGGTAGAATTATAGCAATATAATTATAGGGCTTTAAACCGATACTTTTTTCCTTATCTAAAAGATAAATAGCAGTTCTGTGTAGGCAATAACTAGAAAGGTTTGAATATGTTCTGTTCCTCGCTGCTGAAGGCGATTGTTTCTTTAGTTTTGACGCTTGCAAAATATGCACAACCTGCATTTAATTACTTTATTAAGTAGTTAAATGTTATTAACAGGCCTAGAAACCTGTTTTCTTCTTTAAGATGAAATTTCAGGTTCTGTTATCTTTGTGTTATTCCCAGGGGCAAGGCCCAAAAAATAGCATGTAAACCTTCATCCATCATTGTGTGGAGTCATCGCGGCAGCGTGGGGCTCGGGCGCAAGATTTAAATCTAATCCATGGCTGGAAAAATCCAGATAGGGACATTTTTTGTATTTGCAGGAGAACAGAAGCATTATTCCTGTGAAACAAGTGTGAAATGTGGAGTATGTTGCGTTAATAATAACCTTAAAAATAATAGTTACCAGTGTGCATTCAGTTATGTAGACAAAAAAAAGATAAGAGATATATTGTGAATTATTCTGTGTTATTCTGCACAGCAGGTTGATAGTTTTGATGGATGGAGCTAAGCAGAGTCATAAATGCCACGTGAGCAGTTTAGCTGAGTAAGATTTCTTCGGGAAACTCCTCTGAGTTTGTGGCTTTTTTCTTTTTTTGCTTTGTTTTTAAGTATTTTAATTGCTAAATCTGTTTTCTGTGCCAGCATTCAGAATAGCTACTAATCAGAAAATAGTTCCTGAGAGAAAAAATACTGAGAATCCCCACAATTAGATAGCTGGTTATTGCCTAAGCTTTTAATTATATTTTAACCACATGGACCAAGTTTTCTTATTCTAGCTTTTGTTTTCTTCTTCTTCCGCAGATAACATCTTTAGTGTCCAGGTAATTTTCAGTATGAGAGTGGTGGAATTAAAGATGAATAAATACAAAAATAAAAGTTTGTGTTGTTGCACTAGAAACCTTTTGTAGTTTTCCAAGTTTAAACCCCTGAAAACCAGTTATGCTCAATTAATTTTTATTAACGATTGCAGTCTCTCAGTTCTGTGGTATTTGGGTTGCAAACACCATTTAATAAGGAGAAGGTAGCAGTGGGTCTGTATAGAGTATTTAGGGCTATTCCTTTGAAAAGAGTCCCTTTTCAGCCAGGAGACTGGATTCTAGGCTCAAGTGATGGGACAGATGAAAACAAGTGAAACATATTGCACCTCTGAGGAGAAAGACCTAGGAGTCCTGGTGGACAAGAGGATGCCCATGAGCCAGCAATGTGCCTTTGTGGCCAAGAAGGCCAATGGCATCCTTGGGGGGCATCAGAAGAGTGTGGCCAGTGTGTGCTCTGCCCTGGGGAGGCCTCATCTGGAGCACTGGGTCCAGTTCTGGGCTCCCCAGTTCCAGAAGGACAGGGAACTGCTGGAGAGGGGACAGCAGAGGCTACAGAGATGATGAGGGGTCTGGAGCATCTCTCTGATGAGGAGAGGCTGAGGGACTTGGGTCTCTTTAGTCTGGAGAAGAGAAGGCTGAGGGGGGATCTGATCAACACCTATAAATACTTCAAGGGTGGGTGTCAGGAGGATGGGGCCAGGCTTTTTTCAGTGGTGCCCAGGGACAGGACAAGAGGCAACGGGCACAAACTTGAATGTAGGAAGTTCCATCTAAACTTGAGGAGGAACTTCTTTGCTGTGAGGGTGGCAGAGCCCTGGCAGAGGCTGCCCAGAGAGGTGGTGGAGTCTCCTTCTCTGTAGACATTCCAAACCTCCCTGGACATGTTCCTGTGGGACCTGCTCTGGGTGGACCTGCTCTGTCAGGGGGTTGGACTAGATGATCTCCAGAGGTCCCTTCTAACCCCATGTCATTCTGTGATTCTGTGATATTAGGGAGTAAAAGCTCTCTACAGCTGATAAGGGGAATCAAGGGAACAAATATAACAACCGTAGTGAATTGAACTAAAGTTGATGAGTTGTCTCAAATATCAGAACATCAGAAATACGAGAAACTCTAGGTCAAGGAGTTTAGTAGTGACAAGTAAAGGGCAGATTTGCCAAGCAATGGCTATATCCATAGACTCAGACCAGTAATTTTTACTGGTGAATTTTACAGAATGGAAAAAAATACAATATAATCAAATAAGGAAGAGCACATAGCCACAGCACCTATCCCATTCAGACAGAATTGATTTTAATACAGCCAAGTACAGTGTAATATAATTGGGAACGGACCATTGCCTTGGAAAACAGTAGCTCAAAGAGTTTTAGGAGGCTTTGATTTAATAGACATAGT
The DNA here is from genome assembly GCF_001431845.1 of Calidris pugnax. Lineage (NCBI taxonomy): Eukaryota > Metazoa > Chordata > Aves > Charadriiformes > Scolopacidae > Calidris > Calidris pugnax. Next base: position 310,870 of record NW_015090831.1, on the reverse strand, counting down.
GCAAACAAGTCGAAGTGAAGCGGTCAGGGATTGTCTTCTTGCAGAATCAGAAATTATCTTGTCGAAAGTCATATTGCAGCTCAGAGAAAAGTTATTTTCAAATAATTTTTGAATTATGTGGGGAAAAAAATTTCAAATTGTTGCCTTTGTTGTGGTTTTTTTTTTTTTCCTTATCAGCAGCACGAGGGGAACGGGTCCCAGTTCTTTGCCATTTGTAATGTTTCATTTCCTCTTGCTTTATGCCTGTAGCACGAAGCTGTGTCTCCCGAGGAGTGAATTGCTTTAGTCCAACTAAAGGATTTATCCTTAATCTAGGTGAAAAAAAACAATGAAAAAGTATAAAGAGTTACATGAATAAAAGGTTAAATGTACTATTGGATGTAGTGATGGTCAACAACATCATGTAGGTGCTTGCTTCTCTGAAAATGGTCTTTCCTGTGCATCAAAGATGGGGTATTTTAGAATATATCACATTAAACTTGCACAAAGTGGCACATTCTAGTATGGGAACTCCTGGATGTGCTCCACAAAATGACTTTTATATACCATGGAATTACAAAATCGGTGGAACTTTTTGACATTAAATTCAGAAGAGTAGCTGGTTGGCATCCTTGTGATGTCTGAGAAAAGCTTCTTACTAAGCTTAAATAACTCCTAGACAGGATGCCAACCAGCTACTCTTCTAATTATAAAGCCAGTTCAAATGTTCTATTAATTCTGGATTTCAGTGTCTATATAAACATACAGAGGGACTTTTCTCTGGTGGGGAGGATGGATGTGATTATAAGGAATGACATTTATTTAAAATCTGGCGCTGATTTTCAACATTCTACCTTATTTTCCTTTGTTACTATTTTGGGGAGACAAAAGTTATTATTATCCTGTTCAAATGAGAGCTGTAAAGAGTGGGGGAAATGTTATATGTGAAGAATAAGATTTCCAAATATGAGATGTGTGGTCAAGTCTGCTCCCTACCCTGCTATTGAAATGAATATTCTCATTTATTTGCTCTTTTTAACTCTTGGTAGAAGATTTATGCACAAACCCGCTGTCATTTTCTGAATGTAAAGGAATCACTGACTTCCTAGGCATAAGCATTTGTATTAGGTAAAACTTAATCATTAACATGATAGAGTTTTATACAGCTGGTGTAAACATACTTGCTACCAGGAGGTTTACAATAGAGGAAAAATTTGGAAGTGGAATAGAGTTTTCTTTTCAAATTACCTCTATTTATGAATGTTTATTGTTAGCAAGTGCTTGCAAATTGGAAAAACTTAGGAATCAGCTCAATCTCTACTTAATTAACTTGGTTGTTTAGTAATGGGAGCTGAAATGAGTAAGCCTCTAATTTTAGTAGAAGTGGAAAAGGGAAATAGAAGAATAATTTATTTATAGCTGTAGCAGACATGTTACACTGGTTGAGTTTGGGCGAGTGAAGATCAGAAACCATAAAATCACAGAACGGTTGGGTTGGAAGGGACCTTAAAGAACATCCAATGCCACCCCCTGCCCTGGGCAGGGACACCTCCCACCACACCAGGTTGCTCCAAGCCCCCTCCAACCTGGCCTTGAACCTCTCCAGGGATGGGGCAGCCACAGCTTCTCGGGGCAACCTGGGCCAAGGTCTCACCACCCTCACAGCAAAGAAGTTCTTCCTAATATCTAATCCAAATCTACTCTATTTCAGTTTAAAACCATTACCCCTTGTTCTATGGCTTCTCTCCCTGGTAATATTAACAGAGTGTTGGCTTGTTGAGGGTTACAGTGGGATTCTGTTCCACTTCTCCCACATCCTGGGGCATGAGGCTCTTCCATGAAAGGTGTGCAGCTACATAGACTTAAGCATTGCCATGACATCCTTCATCCTTGTCTTTGATCTTGATGCCATCAGTGTATATTGGCCAAACTCTTGTTTGGGGCCCTTCAGGCACTGTCCTGTCCAGTTTGTGAATCGCGGTGGTGTTGTCTCTGAGATAAATACCAAGATTAAAAGTTCACCTCTGGTTACCAAGCACGTCGCTTGCTTAGACACACAGCTTGCGTTTTCCTTGTGATGTTTTGCTGCTTATAATTTGATTTTCCTGGTAACTTGCAGTCTCTTAGTTAACCAGAAACTTATCTGATTAGTGCTTTAACTGCCATACATTTTTCTAGGAATTTATAGTAATAAAAGTTAGAGGATTTGCAAAAAATAATAGTAAAATAATAGAATGGTTTGAGTTGGAAGGGACCTTAAAGATCATTGAGTTCCAACCCCGGGCCATGGGCAGGGACACCTCCCACCAGACCAGGTTGCTCCAAGCCCCCTCCAACCTGGTCTTGAACAATGCAGAAAGATTAGTCTTATTTTATTAAAAGTATGATTGTGAAGAAAAACTGAATTAATTAGATGGGATTTCCCATGCATATTTAGCTCTCCACATCTTCTGAAAATATTCTGAAGCAGAACCAGTGGGCAATGGCAAAACTTGCTGGAGGGTGGAGTGGGGGCTACTGAAAGGAATAATGCATTTTACTGAATTTTTAGTTTCCCAAATTAGCAATAAAATGTTTTATCTCACCTGCAGTGTATCTCTGTGATGACAGAATGATACAGGACGAGATGAGACTAAGTGCTAACACTGAGTAAATGCTGAAAGACCTTCCTTTGTGTGTATGCTGTGGGTTTGGCAGGTTTTTTACTAAAAGACCAAATCTACTGCTTTCTGTAACAACTAAGCACAAAGGAGTAGTTTTCCCAAAGTAATTTTAAAAACAGCAGTGTTGGTAAAAGATAGAAGTCAGAAGAGACAGGGGCCAGGAGAAGAGCCAAGACTGAAGTTTAGTCAGGTATTTTTTTAAAACAACCCTTATTTTAAGGACTTCTATTGTCCTAGCAACACATTTGAGCTTTTTGCCCTTCCCTCAAAATTTTGACAGACTCATTTTTGGCTAAGTCACTTTTCAGAAGATGCAGAGGCTGAGTGCTGTAGTCCTCTGGGATTTTCACCCTTAAAATAATCTGTTCAAGCAAGAGTTTGAAAACCACTCTTAAGAACAGGGCCAGCATTACAGCTGTTTTGTTGCAAGTGGAAAAAAATTATATGATTGATATCTGTAGTAATGGGCTCAGCTGCTACAGTGATAAGCCTGATGTTATGGACAGGCAGTTTAATCTGTTTCACAGGAGAAGACATTCCGTGTGGATGGAGTGGTGTATATGAGTGTTGTGCACCCTCAGTAAGTTCCCAGATGACACCAAGTTGGGTGGGATGTTGATCTGCTGGAGGGTGGAAAGGCTTTGCAGAGGGATCTGGACAGGCTGGATGGGTGGGCCCAGGCCAATGGGATGAGGTTGACCAAGGCCAAGTGCCAGGTCCTGCCCTTGGGTGCCACCAGCCCCCTGCAGCGCTCCAGGCTGGGGGCAGAGGGGCTGGAGCTGCCTGGCAGAAAAGGACCTGGGGGTGTTGGTCACCAGTCGGCTGAACAGGAGCCAGCAGTGTGCCCAGGTGGACAAGAAGGCCACTGGTATTCTGGCCTAGATCAGGAACAGCATGGGGAGTAGGACCCAAGAGGTGATGGTCCCCCTGTACTGGGCACTGGTGAGGCCCCACCTCGAGGGCTGTGTCCAGTTTTGGGCCCCTCACCACAAAAAAGACCTTGAGGGGCTGGAGCGAGTCCAGAGAAGAGCAACGGAGCTGGTGAGGGGTCTGGAGCACAAGTCTGGTGAGGAGAGGCTGAGGGAGCTGGGGGGGTTCAGCCTGGAGAAAAGGAGGCTGAGGGGAGACCTTCTCACTCTCTCCAACTCCCTGAAAGGAGGGTGTAGCCAGGGGGGGTCGGTCTCTTCTCCCAAGGAACAGGCCATGGGACAAGAGGAAATGGCCCCAAGTTGCACCAGGGGAGGTTCAGGTTGGATATCAGGAAAAAATTTTATGCTGAAAGGGTTATGAAGCCTTGGAATGGGCTTCCCAGGGAAGGGGTTGAGGCACCATCCCTGGAGGTATTTAAAAGCCAGGTTGACATAGCGCTCAGTGACATGGTTTAGTGATGGGTTTTATCAGAGTGAGGTTGATGGTTGGACTGGATGATCTTAAAGGTCCCTTCCAACCTGGATGATTCTGTGAGAGGATTCAGGATTTTAACTGGTTCTGCTGGGCCCAGAGGGATGTTTTATTGATTTGTCCGTTGTTAGTGATGTCTCCAGGGAGCGCCCCATCTCGATAAGGAGAACGACTGACAGGAGCTGGCGGGTAACAGCTGAGTTATGGTTTCTTTGGAATTGAAAGCGCTGTAATAAATGTGATACCAGGTCAATATCTTAAATGTTTTCCATTCCAAAAAGAAAATAGAGAATATAATTATAAAAACATATAAGTCTTGGTTCTAAGTTCATAGATAAGTGATCAAATGCGTAGTTAAAGCAGGAACGTGTTGTCTCAAACTTTTAAGGAATATGAACTTCCATCAGCAATTATAATTGTGTGAAAGGTAACACTCTTGAAATCACTAATTTAAAAATATCGCCACTGATGCAAACTATGTGTTTGTCTCTCTAAGTTGATATTAATTCTTATTTGATACTAGTATTGCAGTAGCTTCTGTAGGCCTCGAGCATGGATTGGTGACCCCATGCAGCAAAAAGTGCCCAAACCACTTGAGATCTAGTAGTAATTACAGGGCCTAATGATCTTTTGTACTTTCACACCTTTGTAACCTCAGGGAAATGCAGTGGAACTGTCCTGTCTCTGCTCCTGCTGGATCTTTTTGGAAGGAGTCCTGCAGGTTTCTTCTGTAAGAGCTGCCAAGTTTCACCCTCAGAGGGGATGGGAGCGGTGGAGGGTTTGGCAAGAAGTTCTTTACGTGACCAAGGACTTGAACGTGGATTTCTGACACGGGTTTCAAAAACTTAGAATGTTCTAAATCTAAAAAGCAATAAAGAAAATATGAAATAAAGTTAGCTGCATTCTTATTGAATGTGCAAAAAAAGTAAGAATTGAGGTGTTATGTATAACATCTCTTTGTTTTCAGCTCTTAAAATGTTTTAGATATTCATGTTTCCTGAGTACTTAATACACCTGTCTTAATGGTTATTTTTATTCTACAAATTCTGGCAATGTACTGTTGAGACTATTGAAATATTAGAATACATAATGGCTAGTTTCCTATAGAGAAATGCATTGTAAAATATTATTTCTATTGTAATTTTCTAATTGGTATATTTAAGTGCAGTTTTTTTGGAAAATACGTGTATAGTTAACATTCTTAAATTTGGTAGAAGTACTTTTAGTATCTATGAAGACTACAATTGTTTGCATTCAGTTTGAATTGTTTGGTGTATAAGGAAGCATTAATCACAGTATCTGAAGTCATTACTGCTCCTACGTGTTCTTCTGCAGACAATTCTGCTGCTGCAGAAGAAATGATATATGAGTTTGGACTGTTCCCTTTTGTTTAGTTTGAAATCAATAGCTCAAACCCAACTTTTCTTTGAGGACAGCTGTTGAAGCTTCTTGTACCAGTCTTCATATTGTTCAAATCTTAATACTATTTAAAATCAGGACTCAAGATAGAGCTCTGGCTGTATCGTGCCATCCCAACAGCGTATGTGTACCTATGTGCTCCTGTCTTCTCGTGGTAGGACAACGCTGAGATATGAACAATAAATACCTTCCACTCTGATTTCTTTAAGTGACCTGAACAAGTGAATCCTCTCAAACACAATCTGATTTCATAATATCTTCTTAAGGAAACCTGTCAAGCAATACTTTAAAAAAAGGAATGCAGGTAGAATTCACAAAAGAAAATAAGCTTTCTTTAAAAAAAATTCATAAATGAAATGCTACAGCACAAAATGTAATATTTTTAAAAAATGTATATCCCATTGTCTATGCATTTATTTACTTCCAAAACATTTATTTGACCCTCTAAGAGAGCAATAGAGGTATTTTTTGGCATTCTGGGTATTTCTTCTCACTGCATGACAAAGATGGTTCCTTTTTCTCAACAACTGGCAAAAGGACTTTTGGCAGATGTCTGCCGGAGCTGGAGGCCAGCATTCATCTTGGGCTTTTATGGCTTTTAGTCTAACTCCTTCATCTTTTTTTCATTCTGCTTTTACTCTTAAGAGCTTCTGATTATTAAGGACTGTTATTTACTGAGCCGACATGCACGATACCTTGTGTTTCCAGGATTCAAAATACCATGTTCTTATGAAACTTGGAATCAAACTTGTGATTTCCTTTTAGCTTTCAACTCCCATTCGTGTTTCTCATCAAAAGCCTCCTGACTGTCACCTTGGAGCCTGGATATGGTAATAACCAACCATTTCATGGTGGAGTTTTGGGTGAGCTGTCACACATGTTGAGACTCTTTGGTGCTGTGGTGCATCTTCTTTTCTTCTGGCTGTCATCCTTCTCCAGGCCCAATGGAAATGCAGGTGGTCAGGACCACAGTCCTGTTTTCCCTACAGTGCCGCTGGTCAAGGCAGCTTGTTTGCATAGGGATCTGTTTTCAGCTGATGTCCACCATGTGGTTTCCACTGTCAATCCTGCCCTCTTTGAAAATTCTAGTAAATACAACGTATAGTTAGAGGGGGCTTGGAGCAACCTGGTCTGGTGGGAGGTGTCCCTGCCCAGGGCAGGGGGTTGGAACTCGATGATCTTTAAGGTTCCTTCCGACCCAAACCATTCTATGTTTCTGCTCTTGTACTCACAGTGTCGTTGCTTTGATGAGGCATCTTAGGTTTATTGTGCTGTTTTGGAGAATTTCACGTCTTCACACTGCCGATACCGGGTATCACTTTCTTGTTGCACCTGGTCTTCTCAGTAGTCAAAAAGACAGGACTACTCATTGTCATCCTGGATCTTGGAGATTTCTTGTTGAAACTAGGGAAGGATGGTTCAGAGGGTTCTCTGAGGGCTTTTGTGGTCCTCTCAGAGGAAGATGGAATTCTGCACTTTGTTGATGCAGCACTATCAATCACAATTATGGACATTATACCTCTTCTATAAAGGGGAAAAAAATAATTCAGATCTTCTCTTTTGGATTGGGGCCAAACGTTCAGAAGATGTCTAGCAGCACTATATTTTAATGAGAATGGGTGTGCGTGCATTTCTTCATCTGGAATATTGACTTGTTGGAGATGGTATTCTGGAAAGGATCCAGAAATCATATTCTGGTGATTCAGTCTGTTGCTGGACATAGATTTGTCCCAGAATGCAGTTGTAAATATTGTATTAGCTCCTACCCAATTCAGGACTTTCCTACACCGGTTCCTACTGTGTCTCTCTGTGAGGCAGGTTTAACAGAAGCTGATTTTTCTTTTCCTGCTGAAGTCTGGCTGCTCATCGCCTCTTCCACTCCCAAACTTCTCAAGTCTGGATTGAAATAAGGACATATTTCCTTCCTCCTACTCAGAATTCATCAAGATTGATTTTTTTTTCCCCAGTCGCAATTAATTAATTGCCTAAGTAACCTGGAGAAGGGGCAAGTGTTGAATGCGTTCTAGACCTCTCAGGTTGGATCTCCAGAAGATGGTTTGATGGGGGATAGAAATCAGTGTTTGGCAAAGTGTTTGGCAAAAACTTCTCAACAATTTTACAAGTTTGAGATTTACTTCATACCAGATACTCTTCCATGTGGTCATTTACCTGAGTGGAATGGAAAATAGGATCATAAATAAATTAGAAACGGAGATTAGGTCCTCTGGAAAATACCAAAATTAGATTTTCTGTTCATGAGAGCTCTATAAATAGAATAGTTGTCTCACATCTGAATTAAAAATCTATCCATGTGCTGCTTAACACATAGAATATGATTTCTACCAGCGAGGGAAGACTCTCCCAGCCACCGAGGGAAAAGCTTGTGTATCTCTCTTTCCCCTATTGCAGGAGTAAAAAGTTTCCAAAAAAAAAATATTGCCTGAAATGAACTCCTGCCTTAGAAAATCCAGTGTATCAGAATGTTCCTGCAGGTCAGGCTGATGGCATTCTGCTTTTATCTCAATGACGGTAAGATTTTGCGTGGAAGGTCATTCCCAAGTGGGAGGAATGGCCAATCTGAAGACATTCGGGTATTACCTGGTCCATCTTAAGCTACATTACAACTAGAGAGACAAACATTAAGTGTGTCTCAAAGTGCAGCGACAGAGTTTTGCTTCAGTGAGCAATTTTTCAGCCACCATTATTTAAGAGGCCCCATGTATTTTTAAGTACGGTGGGCATCCGTCTTGTGTCATCTGAGTGGTATGGATTCTTCCATTAAAACCACGTAGGAATGGCTTTGTGGTGGTATTTCTTAAAACTGTAGCTTGGTCTTTAGGGATTTTCCTAATATTTAAATCATTGCAGTGGTTGGAAGGGACCTTTAAGATCATCTCCAACTCTGATAAAACCCATCACTAAACCATGTCACTGAGCACTATGTCAACCCATCTTTTAAATACCTCCAGGGATGGTGCCTCAACCACTGCCCTGGGCAGCCCATTCCAAGGTTTGATAACCCTTTCTGTGTAAAATTTTTTCCTGATAGCCAATCTGAACCTCCCCTGGTGCAACTTGAGGCCATTTCCTCTTGTCCCATGGCCTGTTCCTTGGGAGAAGAGACCAACCCCACCTCTCTACACCCTCCTTTCAGGGAGTTGGAGAGAGCGAGAAGGTCTCCCCTCAGCCTCCTTTTCTCCAGGCTGAAAACCCCCAGCTCCCTCAGCCGCTCCCTCACAAGACTTGTGCTCCAGACCCCTCACCAGCTCCGTTGCCCTTCTCTGGACCAGCTCCAGCACCTCAGTATCTTTTTTTGTGGTAAACTATGTTTTACTGTTGGCTTATTAACAAAAATAGCAAAATACTAAAAGGAAAAAAAAAGTGCACACACCAGCTCCATTGCCCTTCTCTGGACCAGCTGCAGCACCTCAATATCTTTTTTTGTGGTAAACTGTGTTTTACTGTTGGCTTACTAACAAAAATAGCAAAATATTAAAAGAAAAAAAAAAAGTGCATACACGAAAAATCTTTTTAAAGTGTCATCTCAGTAGGTCATGTACATCTTGATGAGTAAACATGTGCTTAAGAGAATCTTTTCTCTTACGTTCCGTTTGGGAGGCATGGCCAGAGGTGGCTTCTCTCCAGAATCTGGTAGCCAGTAGTAGGACAGACACATTGGCAGAAAACAAACTTACTAACCATAGCTGTGGTTTTCACTCATCTCCACCAATAGGTTTGCTGTTATTAACTTCATCTTAATTTCGAGTAATTTCTGAGCAACTTGTCTGATTGTTTGTCAGCTTTTCATTGAAAAATCCATTTTCCACCAATAGGTTTGCTGTTACTAACTTCATCTTAATTTCGAGTAATTTCTGAGCAACTTGTCTGATTGTTTGGCACCTTTTCATTGACTTTTATGGAGAAGTTGTCTATAATTTGGAATTTTGTATTTCTGAGGCCGGGGAGGGCATGGGTGCTGGTTTCTCAGGCACATACGAGGTGTTTCCCAGTCCTGGGGGTGTCAAGATACAGAGCATTTGCAGTTCCTGCCCAGTCTGAGATGTGAAACACAACCCAGTAAGTGGGAATACAGTGGGATGTAGATTTTCGGTGCAGGGTTGGGGTTTTGTTCTTCAAGTGCATATCTTTTTTTTTGTTCTGAAATGCTGCCTGGAGAAATGTACTTGTCATGAAACAGCTTTTATTGCTTGGTTAAGATATTTCTCATCACAGCAGAGTAGGATATCCTCTGCTTTATGATTACAATTTGTTCTTTATCTTTTTTTTTTTAAATTTATTATTTAATTTCTGTACTGAAATGTGATAATGGTGCCTGGGAGAGAGGGTGGGGTCTTTCTTCTTGTGAATTGAATGCAGTGCCTCGTGTACTGTGTTAATTTTGTACCTTTTTGAGTTGTCATAACGTTACAGTACTTGAAAAATGGTATTTTAAGTCACAAATGATGTAAAGATTTGATTCTGTTCTTACCTGTTAACAGCATAGTTGCACATCCCTTTTTCAAATAGTATTTTTTTAGAAAAATGGTTAGTTGCTACTTTCTGATAATCAATACATTCTGATCTCTGTCCTATGAGCTATATTTGCAGGGCAGTTGAGAATGGAAAACTATTTTATTGCATCAAAGCCATAGTTAAATACATTTATAATTATACAATTTTATATACAAGCTGTATATAATTTTAATACATGTTTTTAATGTTTTTTCTCCAATGAATTGCAATGAATAAAGTAGAAAGGCGTCATTCAAGGCAATTTCACTTGCTTTAATTCTCCCCGTCTCCTTTCATGTGGTTTTTGTGTATGACCACTGCCAATTCCAGACTCTGCCTTAAGTGAAAGACAATGAATAATTTATTTCATCCTTCACTTTTGGCAAAGGGGGCTGAAGATACCCAAAACTTTGTTATTCTCTCACTTTTTCCTTGTAACCCCCTCACAGTAAATCCACCCAGTTGGTCTTTCTTTTCATGCCGAGTGATAGATACGATTAGACCACCCCAATTTACACTTTTTTATAAATTGTTGGGGGTTTTTTGTCTGCTAACCTGCCTTGACCATAATGTATTTTGCTCATTAGATTTTATCATAAGCATCATCATGACTTGTAATCGTCATCATTATATTTTTTCTCCAGGAGTCAAAATAATGCTTTAAATGGTAATTCTCCCAAACCCTGTTAATGAAATAGAGATGGAAATAGAGGAGCATGAAGTTCACATCTACATCTAGATCATGTACTCACGTTCTTTCACGCAACATCATTCATGTTTCCCATTGATCCTTCTTCCCAGTAGTTAATTTCATACTGGTCCATAACTAACTATATTAAGTTATGGTTGCTTTTAGGTTTATGCTAATCAAAACATGTGATGAATTAAATCCTCTTATACCCCGACTCAGAGAAATTTAAGGGAAAAACGTGTGTATAGTTAAATCATTTCTGATGAGATATGTCACAACACATAGTGTCTGAAGTAGCTTGATGGAAGATTCATTCATATTTTAAAAGTGCTCGGGCCTGGATGCTCAAAACATTTTCTTTCTCGTTCATAGGTATCAAACATTCCTGGTTTGGATTGACCTGGTTGCTTGATGGCTTCGATGACTGTCTCCCAACAGTGAATATTCTATTAATAATTTTGTTCTTTTGTGTTGCAGGGGGTTCAGGACCATCATCATCGATAGCCATAGCTGGCACCAGCCAACCTGCCATCACGAAGACAACATCTGTGCTTCAAGACGGTGTTATAGTCACTACTGCAGCTGGAAACCCTCTTCAGAGCCAGCTGCCCCTTGGGAGCGAATTCCCTTTCGCTGGCCACGAACACTCGCTTCATTTTCCGCAGAACAGCTCTTCAAACAACAATCTTCCACATTCTTTGAATCAAAACCTCCTCAATTCTCTACCTATCTCTTTGCCAGTGAATCAGCAACATCTCCTAAACCAGAATCTATTAAATATACTACAGCCTTCAGCAGGAGAAGGCAAGTCTGAGGTCAACCTCAACCCTTTAGGTTTTCTCAACCCGAATGTAAATGCTGCTTTAGCTTTTCTCTCCGGTGACGTGGATGGGCAGGTATTGCAGCCTGTTCATTTTCAGCTTCTAGCAACCCTCCTTCAGAACCAAGCCCAAGCAGCTGCCATGCTTCCCCTACCATCTTTCAATCTGACCATCTCAGACCTGTTGCAACAGCAAAATAACCCTTTACCCTCAGTAACACAGATGCCGGCCCCACCTGACCATGTGCCGAGCAATCAGGCAGAGAGCAACAGGGTGGAGACCCTTTTAACCAACCCCCTGGGCAACCCCATACCCAGCTTTTCAGGCACTGACACTACTTCTAACCCCCTGCTCCTCCCCGCTGTCTCTGGGGCCTCAGCATTAATGGCCTTGAATCCCCAGCTGGTGGGAGGTGTCCTCAACTCCGCATCGGGCAACACCGCTAATCATCCAGAGGTTTCCATAGCCACCTCCTCCCAAGCAACCACTACCACAACCACTACATCATCAGCAGTGGCAGCACTGTCTGTCTCAACCCTGGGTGAAAAAAAAAAAAAAAAAAAAAAAAAAAAAAAGGAAGAGGGTTGGGGAGGGGGAATTTCGGATTCTAGTTTCTATTTTTAAAGGCTCCATTTTATCATACTTCTTTTTTTTTTTGTGAGGCTTTTGTATGTTACAGGTTATTTATTTCTCTTGAGCAAAACATAAACTGTCATCGTAAGAAATTTAAAATACGTTCTAATTTACCTCAGTAACGTTCGATACTGGTTTGGGAAATTATTTCATATTCCATTCTTAATCCTGATGCCACCTTAGACCTACTCTCTCCACCTTAAAAATTCCCTAAAGCAATTGGACTTGTTTCCTTTTCCCAAAGCCCAGGTGCGTCTCTGGGATGCAGCGTTGCCTTTCAAGTGCGTGTGGCATCACAGGGTTAGTGCGAGTGGCTGCGCAGTAGGTGACAAATGGCCAAGGGCTTTTTTCCAAACTAATCAAAAAGGGCCAAAACCCTAAGCACACCCCCCGAAAAGTAACCCAGAAAGCACTCGAAGCAGGTCCTTGCGCCAGTTCAAAGAGGAAGGTTGCTCTTCCAGCCCTTTATTGTGTATTTGGATTTTTTCTCATTTGTCTTTTAGTTTTTTTATTTTAGCTTGTAGCTTAGAAACCCAAGGAATCTCACTTGACAAACACCTACATCCCAAAACAAGTGATTAAAAAGCCCTTAAATACAAGGTGTTTTTCTTTCTCCAGGGTCTGTTGATGATTTTTACCAAGAGTATGTAATACAGTTAATACCCCTCTGTTGTTTGATCTACGTAATCTAATAAATAGACTAATAGGAAGAATTAAATAGTGGCAAAGAGCTGTATTTTAATGTAATACCTCATACTTACCTACTAAATGGCTACCGTGAACTCAACCCCGCTTTACATTTTTCCATGTAAAATACAACTAACCAGTGATCCTGCAAATGGCAATTTTTAAGAAAAACATGAGCTTTTAATTTTTAAAAAAAAAAAAAAGCAAACCAGGAAATGGATACATTTTTAAGCTTTATTATTTCATAAAGTCAGGTTCGACAGCGTATTTATTATACTGGAACTATGATTTTCATGTAAAGTGAGATTTTTGCGTAATACAAAAATTTAATACAGTTGTTTCTCTAGAATATATTAAAAAAAATTGTTTAGAGTGTTGGCTGACGTGTGTGTGAGCCAAAAAGCCTTTGCTCACGTGCAGTGAGCTCGCGTTATTTTGTAATAGTTAATGAAAAAAAAAAATAGTTTTGTTGAGTTTTTTAAACTATTTTCTCTTTCTCTCTCTCTCCTCCTCCTCCTCCCCCTCACCACCCCAGTACTGTTTGAAGCAATCACTCTTTGGAAACTTAAGAGTGAGATTCCAAGACACCGAATATCCTAGAAGCTCACTCTGCCCTACTTGGCTGTGTCCCCTTCCAAAGGCAAAGACAGTCATGGCAGAAACCTTTAGAAAGAGTCCAGATAGATGTGACATGCAAAAGAAGCCATACTGAAGAACTAAAGGAATAAAGAGTAGGAGACACATGCCTTGAGGACCATTCCGTAGAAGATTGAAGGGGAAAGGAGTTGTTTGACAGAGGCATTTGCTTAGCAGTCAGTTAAAATTTGAGTCGGGGAAATTCCTCCTGGCTGTCGAAAACTACACTGACTCGTGTTTCCTTGTGTTTGAATTACAGGTGACATGTCATCTATAAACACTACTTTGAATAACCATCAGCTGAGTCATCTCCAGTCGCTCTTAAACAACAATCAGATGTTTCCTTCAAATCAGCAGCAACAGCAGCAGCAGCAGCAGCAGCACCTTCTCCAGGGGTATCAGAACATGCAGGGCTTTCAAGGCCAGCCCCCAATTCCTGGCCCGGCCAACAACCCAAACCCCATGGCGTGTCTCTTCCAAAATTTCCAGGTAGAAAGCACAATTAAATCCATACTCAAAACAAATGTGCAACTCTCAGGAGGTAAAATTATATCCTCCAGGGTCTGGTGGCTTTGCTGCGTGATTGAGCCAATATGGTACATACAATCCCTTGTCTCTTTCAGGAGTTTGGGGATTTTGCAAATCAGTAACATTTGTTGCTGAAATTTTATACTTTCTTCCTTAGAAATAGACTGTAGTTGCTTTAGAAAGAATGACTCTGCGTGGATTGAAAAAAAAAAATGCTATGTTTGTTATGACATTTACTAGTCATTCTTAGCAAAACTATTTTCCATTTTGCAGAAATGATCATAAATTCCCCTTTAGACCACTCTAACAATTCCGTGGGGAGAAATAAATATTGATACCACTTTCTAGTAATTAGAAACTAGATAAGTGATTATAAGTGACCCTGTGTGCCAGTCCTCTTATATTCCCACTGACGTTGGGTGAGAGAGCTAACTGATGTGGATTGTACAGACTGAAGGAAACGGGCATTAAAATGAATATACAATGACAAACTGGGCAAAAATGATACCTAAATAGACAATTCTTCATAATGCGAGTTGAACTGTTGAACTAACATACTGACAGGAAATGTAGCAACCAAAATAGGTAACAAAACCAGAGTTAAAATGCATATTTATTATGATTCACTATTACCCTGGTTGCTGCAGAACTCAAGACGGAGGCTGCAGATAGTGCCAGAAACTGCTTTTACCCTTTAAAAAGGAAAAAAGAAGACGTGTCATTTTCTCAGTGTAGATGTTTCAGGGCTATTGCAAAATCACAGTCCTCTAACTGCCCACTATCTCTCTTGGTTTTCCTGTGAATTTCGGTAGCTTTATCTCGGTATTTTTTGCTTCAGATTCTCAGTTGTATAAACAGTAATGGTAAGTATTTAAAGGAGCTTTGGGGAAACATTTTACCCTTGTTTTTTATATTATTATTTTGTTGTTATAGCATTATTATTGACACCGTCTTCACCGCCTACGTATGTGACAAGAAATATAAAAAGCAGAGTTGCTTTAATCTGAAGGTTCCAGTTTGCTGTGGCAGTGCCTGGCGTTAGAGCTGCAGCGCAGAGGGATGCAGGGCTTACAGGGGACTGAAGGAAAAAGAGATCCCACAAGAGAAGGACAAAACCAAAAGGGAAAAACCAGAAATGCTAGCCAATTCCGAAAGGAAAGCGATGGCCTCCGTTCCAGAAGTCGAACGGGGAGCATATGGGGAGCCCAGAGGAACACTTGGTAGGGAGGAAAGAAGGAAAATTAGGGTCTGGGAAGGAAGGAAAGAGAGCAGTTGAGAAGAGAAATGTTGACCTTGGTGGAGTTGTTTAGGACTTGGGAGCAAAAAGGAGGGTGCTGGACTTCCATCGGAAGAAGAAATCCCTGAAATTACTCTGAAGGAGATGGTAATGTAGTTTCAGCAGTGCATGGTAGGCTGTATCAATTCATGCAAGGCAACTGTTTTGATCCACGAAGCAAAGTCTAAAAGCCAGTGGTTTTCTTTTCCTCTAAATCAGGCTTTTTTTTCTGTTTTCTCTCTCCAGCTGGTGCAGCATTAAACTTCATAAGTGATGTATAACCAAAATAAATTATGTGCCATAACAAAGAGTCACCCTGGCCACCATCCTCATTTTTTTTATTAAAGTGAAACAGAGTTTGTCTGTTGAAATGCAACTTTGGGCAGAAGAGTAGCAATTTCCATCTTTTTCTCTGCTTTTTTTATTTTTTTCCAGGTGAGGATGCAGGAAGACGCTGCTGTCCTAAACAAGAGAATGATCACTCAAATGGGAATGGCGCCGGTTCCTGAGAGCTCCAACACTATGCTTCCTCCTTTCCAAGAAACATCTTGTGATCTGCAGCAAAGGACTGAACCCTCTCTTGGACAACAGGCGAAGGACAACCTCAACCTCGCTGCTCAGGGTGATACGTCGGTGGACGCCATCTACAAAGCGGTTGTAGATGCTGCAAGCAAAGGAATGCAGGTGGTGATCACCACTGCCGTTAGCAGTACAACACAGATGAGTCCCATTCCAGCTTTGAGTGCCATGAGTGCCTTCACAGCCTCAATTGGTGACCCGTTAAATCTTTCTAGTGCTGTCAGCGCGGTAATCCATGGAAGGAACGTTGCCGTTTCTGATCATGAAGGTAGGATAAGGAACAGTAGAGGAACGCGAATCCTGAAGAATTCAGAGCACGGTAAAAATTCAAGTGAAGGGGATGGGTATGAATATTACAAATCAACCAGTTGTAACACACCCAAAAAACAGTGGGAAGGGGAGCAAAGTCCTGTCAGTGAGATAAATAGATGGAAATGTGATGAGTTTCTAGACCACTCTGCCCATATCCATAGTAGTCCTTGTCACGAAAGGCCCAATAACATCTCCACACTGCCATTATTGCAAGGCGAGCAGCATCAGATACTGTTATCACAGCGAAACTGTCAAAGTGATAAAATGTTGGAGGAGAATTTCAGGTATAACAATTACAAAAGAACTATGATGAGTTTTAAGGAAAGACTGGAGAACACTGTGGAACGATGTGCACACATAAACGGCAACAGGCCTCAGCAGAACAGAGGATTTGGGGAGTTGCTGAACACTTCTAAACAAGACCTGATTCTGGAAGAGCAATCTCCAAGTTCCTCAAACAGCTTGGAAAGTTCGTTGGTTAAAGACTATATCCATTACAATGGAGATTTTAATGCCAAAAGCATTAATGGGTGTGTGCCTAGCCCTTCGGATGCTAAAAGCATCAGTAGTGAAGATGACCTAAGGAACCCAGACTCCCCTTCTTCAAATGAGCTGATACATTACAGGCCGAGGACGTTTAATGTTGGCGACTTGGTCTGGGGCCAAATCAAAGGACTGACTTCATGGCCTGGAAAACTAGTAAGAGAAGAAGAAGTTCACAATTCATGTCAACAAAACGCTGAGGAGGGGAAGGTATATTTATATATATCTATGCACATATCTATCTGTCTATATGCACATGTACCTATGCCCATACAAGTGTTTATCAAACCTATCTCGGTCCATTCTTTATTTTATTCTTTGTCTCTTATTTTAATAGTGCAAATTGCTTTTTTTTTTTTTTCATAATTATAGCTTGCACAACTGAATTTTTCCCATAGTTATCTGAGATACTTCTACCCATGCCATGAAACAGATTATATATTTGTGCACAAAAGACTTGCTACACAAAAAATATTGTTAATGAAAAATTGTTTAACTTACTTTGTGGATTTAGTTGAACTTCTGGTCGTGTCCAAAGAAACTGATATGGGGATATCTCAAAATGTTAAAAACTGCAAAAAAGGAAAACCAATCTAATCAGGTTGAGGGGTCTGTAATAAGTAAAAGCTCTCTGATTGACACGTACACTCTTATTTAAGAAGAAACGCATGTGCATTTTCACCTTGAAAGCAGGTTTTGACCATCTTTTAATAGTGAGGAAAGCACTCCAATTTACTCTTTCACACTAAATTCCTTTTTTTATTGACAAATCATATGCTTGTTGGGGAATGTACAGAAAATACAGTTGTCAGGAGTTATTGGTTATTTTATTATGATAAATATTTCAAATTTTAGTCTCCCCTATTTGAATAATATTTTATTTTTTGAGTTCTTATAAAACATTTCGCATCTTCCATATATAAATACTTTGAAGTGCCATTTTATAAAAAGCAAATTTTAAAAATATGTGAGCAGAAAGGAAAGACATAATGAAATAACGTTTTACCTCTGGCACTAAGAAACCAAACCATTTAAAAATTAGGTCTTTTTCCCCATAAACCTGCCTAGTACGTTGCACAACGTTTGTAAGAACCTAAGAACGGTGATAGTGCGTTGGGCAAAAGTATCCCTTTCCCCTAAATGTGGCCAACAGCAGATATCCAGAGGAGAGAAAGTCCAAGAAGATGTTGATGAGGGCTTCTTCATCAACAGCCTCCCACCGGTGAGGCTGGAGGAACTTCTTGAGCTGGAACTGGTGTCTCTGTGGTGGAACCACTGCTGGTCTTAGCGCAGGTTGTGATCGTAGGGTGACCTGAGGCTGATGTGCAAATGTCATTTCCCCAAACAGTCCAACGAGTCTTTGATGAATTGGTGCTGTAAATAACCAGGGTGATGTTTGGCCAGCGTGGTTTCAACCCTGGTTCAAGAGAACTTTAGTCTCTATTTGCCAGTGGCAAATCTCTTGGCCACAAAGGTTTCAAAGAGCTCCCTTCTGCGTACGCTGAACCCAAGTATTTACTTTATGGAGAAATCACTAAGCTTTAATAATAATATTTGAATGCCTACGAGCTCATTCCTTAGAAAGGTTAGATCCCCAAGTTACAAGTCAGTTTATAAAGTATAGGCAGAGGAGATGGATGACAAAGTATAAAAGATAAAACTGGAAGAATTAAGAGGTGTACAATATGAGTTACAAATTTGGTAATTACCCTGCACATATATTCCAGGTATATGCATTTTTGTATTAACTTCTCAAAATTGTATATCCATGTCTGTTTGATTGTTCTGATATATTTGAAGAGCTTATGGTTTATAACTTTTGTAAAGAGGTGAAATATTTTTTTTTTCCATTTGCATTCCTTAGCAATTTCATAAGTTTACTCCCCAGTTTGCGGCTACCAGAATGTAGAGTGGCTTTCGTGGAAACCCACCTTTAATTTTGTGTCTCTTATGTACATTATAGAAGCATTGTGTGATATTATATTCAGTAGCACAGGTTTTTATTGTTTTTATATTGAAACCCAAACAGCAGGGAAGCATGTGCAGTGCTGTCAAGGCACTTGTGGAGGCAGCAAGAGAGACTGCTTCAAGTTCTTCATCAGGAAGTCCCACGTAATGGACCACCTCTCCCATCAGAAGGCTTTTAATTTAATAATAATAATTTTAAATCTAAAAAAAAAAAAGTCTAATTTTTTCCCAGTAAGAAGTACAGAGTGAATGACCATTCCAGAGGTCAGGAGTTGAGATTGAAAGGGGGGATACAAGGAAATACGGAAGAGGTGAAAATGTAAAAATTCTACATAATGGTTGTGTTTTTAGTTGAAAATAGGCAGGAACTCCCGTGCACCTGTACTCGTGTTCAGACACTCCTCTAACATGCTGTACGGCTACATTCTTTAGATGTTTGGGCAGACTGGTCTGAAGAAAGGTAAAAAAAAAAAAGCAAAACCAAAACACACCAAACCAAAAAAAAAAAACCAACCCAAAAATCCTTGAAAACTAAAAAGAAATAACCTTGCAAATCAAATGGTCTTCAGAAATTCTGCGCTTCAGAAAACCCTGAAAAGTTTCAATTGATGGTGGGAGTCACAGCAGCAGTTCTGAAAATTGTATTTTCTGCAGAGCTTTCTTAAAACATCTTTTAAAGTATTTGTATAATCAAATATTGACCTCCTATATTGTAACATTAGTTTTGCTATGCTGTTGGGATTTCATGGCACTTTGTATATGCTCTGTTCTTTATATCATACATAATTTAATTTTTTGTTTCCATTTTAAAAGACTTTGGGTATTAAAAGCAATAATGCCTCTGTTTGAAGAGCAGCTAGAACGGTGTTTCCTGAACAGGAGAAAGGAGGAATATTGCACTTTTGTTTCCTAATGAACACTTGCTTTTTGGCTATTGGAAAATGGAAGAGGAACCCAAGGGGAGCGCACCGGTAGCAGCAGAAATTCCTGAAAAGGGAAGAAGCAAGCCTGGAGCTACGTGCGTCCTAAAACGGAGGATGTGTATTTCATTAAGTAATTGATTTGATTAATATCCAAATCCAATCACCCAAACGGGAACAAGGCTTTGAGAGCAGCAATGTGGAAGTCGAAGGGTTTGTGTGAGAAGTTGCCTGATGTTAGTGTGTTTCATGGTGATTCATATGGGCCAAGTATTGTCCTGGGTAGGACTTTCCAGCAGTCAAACTAGGGGTGTTAAACTGGGATTTTATAGTTCTACTGATAATAATAAGTGTGATTTCTCAGTGTCCTTGAAAGTCCCATTTGTATGTATTATTTAGTGATGTAATGGCTTATTGTAAATGAAGGTATATGATATTATTCATTCAAATATTTATCTGTTATAGTTCCTTCCAATACCATGTTACGTTGGCAATTTGATACTACTGCTTCCAAAAAAAGTGCTGGCAGGTTTTTTACTGTTCTAACCTCACAATTCCGGTAACGAAGATACTGATTCCTTTTTGTAACTTATGTCCCTTGTGACCCAAACGTGATATAACCCCTTTATAAAAATATTCACCATTGAACTTTCTCGTATATGTAATGGCAGACACCTACAGCCCTTTGCAGAATTTCTTCCTTTTATACATATATATATATATCAGGGATGTGGATAATGTATAGTTTAGCATTTATGGCAACTTTATCTCGTAGTAGAGTGTCCAAGGTAAAGGATCAAGATGATTATGTCACTGCTCTTTAATTCTGTTCAATTTGAAACAATGTAAGTTGATTTTTTTAGCTGTTTTCCAAACATTCTATAAAATGAAGGCCTGAGCTGTAGTGTATTGCAGACAGAGACACGTTGCCTCTGATAATTCCATTTTAACGGAGGAGACGTAACGTAGAAGCTTCTGAAGGTGTTTTGCTCATTTTGTGGGTCTCGTGGGCCTTTTCTTCTCATGTTTATGCCTAGAAAAGCTCCGCAGGTTTTAAATAGGTGGTATTTCTTATATATGCATTTATATTTTTCCAAAGTCTGATAAGGAGAAGAATTATTCCAGGTATTCGCAGACTTACGTGAAAAGCAAGCACAGTTTTAAGGGAAAAAATGAATGTATTTTATGAAAATAGACATCTTGCCTCCCCATGTGCAGGTTTCACCAATAATGACTCGTCTTGTAAGTCCCTGAAACGACTGCATTTCCCAATTTCATTGTCAGATGCATCAGTTCGAGACATGTGAAATTTGGTCTAAACATGTATTTATATTGGGCCTCATTTCCCGAGATTTTGATAACTTGCTCACTCATTAACTTCACGTTGTCACGTCTAAAATTCAGTTTCATTGCAAATATGAATTATTTAGCGATTGAAAGGGTAGGTTTAGAGGGAATTTGCATTTAAATTTCTTTTTTGGGATTGTATATAGGCGTGCTTAATAAATTTGTGTTTATAGAATTCATTTTCCTTGTGTCAGAATACAAGCTGTACTTTTCAATAAAACAAATGCTATATAAGGTTCTTGTTAAGTTATACGAAGATGAAAAAATGAGCAAAATGTCGAAATACTGACAAAGAAAAAGGAATTTATCCATTCATTTTCTTTGGATTGGTGTGTTTAAATACTTTTTTTGTTTGTTTTTACAAGCAGAAATGACTGAGCTAAATCAAAATGATATACAGAGCTAAGTGGCCTAATGTTCTGAGGATGCAAATGATGAAATCATACAGATGATATAATTAATTTTCTGTGATGTTTGTATTGTTTATACCAGAACTACCTGGTCCCTCTGCAGCGGTGCCAGTGCTTTTATGCAGTGATTTGTATTCAGGCTGCTTAAAAGATGATCATTCTGGTTGATTTCAAGAGAACTTAAATTTCCAGTTAAAGTGCTTTAAATACCAGCTCAGCCACCCTGTTGAGCACGGGCTCAAATTCATTCCTGGCTCGGCAGATCATTGAAATATGTGCTTTAAGTAAAAAAAAATAATAATAAAAAAGATCTTTCATTCCTGGCTCGGCAGATCATTGAAATATGTGCTTTAAGTAGAAAAAAATAATAATAAAAAAGATCTTTCTCAGGACTAATCAAAGCAAATTCTAGTTAAGAGATTTGTAATGCATAAATAAACTTGTCACTTGCCTGCCCCCTCTTTTAACTTAAGCTCATACCGTGGCTCTTTGGGAACAGGAATGAGTTTGGCCGTGCCATTAGTGGTGTTGTTGAGCCTTAAATGCTTCATCCTGAGATTGGAGGTGATGTGAAAGGCTTTGGTGTTGATGGCATCTGTAAAAATTGCATCGTATCTACTAGGCAGCCTGGGATTTTAATGCGTTCCAGGTGGTCTCAAAGTTGTAAAATACATTTGTAAACTGTGAGTACAGAACAGGAGTGTTCGTATTAACACTATAAAGACAAACAAGGTTTTAAAAATGTTATTTTCCCCTCTTAGTTTTGTTTTCTTCAATGTTGTGGCTTTGTTTTGTGCATTTCTATTGCTAGTGGTGTAGACATCTAGAGAAATTACAATATATATGTATATGTACGAGGGGGTGTGTATAGCCATACATTAATTTATTCTTTGCTGAGAAGGTTATAGTGTCGTATGGATGCAGTGAAAATTAGGCTCCGTGATAATGCATGTCTAGCAGTAAAGTAAAAGCAGTGTTTAATAATTGCAGGTCTGGGTAATGTGGTTTGGTGTTCATACCTTCACTCAGGTGGAGCCAGAGAAGTTGAAGACACTAACAGAAGGTCTAGAAGCTTACAACCGAGCCAGGAAAAGGAACAGAAAGTGAGTAAAGGCTCATTTATTTACTAGTGAAATGGAATAATTAAATTATTTTCCTTCCGAAGACTCTCATTCTGGGGAGTCGAGCAGATCAGCCAACCCGAAGAGTTAATTTTCTGAATTTCTTGCATTGGTTATGATAATCATCGCAGATCTTTGATATCTGCATTTTTATTGCATCTTCTGATATTTACAGTAGCCTTTGTAAAATGTCAGCCTGCTTGTTTGAGCTTTCATGTGTAGGATTTCCAATTTACAGCAAAAAAAAAAAAGTTATTACATCAAAACTATTCTGACCAAGTACGCTTTTTTTAACAAGATCTCCCCTTCTTATCTCTCCCCCTCTCCCTCTGGCAGCAGCTTTATTCAGATAAATTGGGTTTATTTCCCATCACAGAGGAGCATTTCACAATTTGTGAAGTTTGGCTGTATTTAAGCAGAGGAGGGGCTCAGGGCAGAGCTTTGTGTCAGACACCTGTGAGCTGTTTGGGTTTATCTACCCTTTTAGCTTCTGTTATGCAAGGACAGAAAGGCTGTGAAACAAGAAATACTAGGACAGGAGGGACCAGCGTAGATAAAAGAATGGTTGACTTAAGGAGAAAAACAAAAAAATCTGGACAGCTCTAAAAGGGTAGAAAAGTAGAACTTGTACTGTGGTTGGATTTGTGCTAGGATGCTGCTGCTTATTTACCGTGGCAGTGAAAATATATTACTTTGTGTGAGAATTGAAAGTCAGCTTGCAGCCCTTGTCTTTAGCACAATAAACGTAGGCTTAAGGGAATTAAATAATTATTTGTCTTCAACTCCTTTTAAGGTGCAAGCCTTTCTTCTATTTATATGTCACGCGGCGCTTAAGAGAAATATTTTTTTATGCCAATGAGACAATGTTGGTGGTTGTTTTTCTCCAAGATCATCCTCAAAAATATCTGACTGGGGTTTAAGGATGTGTGGTGAGAACATCGAAGGGCTTTTGGCAGCTCCCCAGATATTTGCTCCCTAGATATTTGATATTTCGCTGCAGCGAAATACGTGACTCAGGGAAGGTGACACCAGGAGCAAATTTAAAGAGGTGTTAAAGATGAAACAAACAGCACGATTTTAAGGAAAAAAAAAATAATTCTAATTTGCATTTGTATATTTAGCAGACTGCAAGGGTTGTCTGCAGTTCCACTCAATCCAATGGCCTTTTTTTGTGGCGCGTCTGGTTCTGCCCCGTTGGTTGCCCAGAAGGAATCAAATACCCCGGACACTGGGGCACCTGGTTGCCCCTTTCCTGGGGTTGCTTTACAGCCCTTGTGGGATTTTCCTCCATATTTCTACTTGTACTTATTTCGTATTTCAAATCTTTTTGGTATTTCTTCATAGACCCTTCCTCTTTTATCTGCATACTGTTTCAAATTTATTTCAAAATTTATTATTCTCCTTATGGTCTTCTCTCTGGTATGTACATGTCTCTGTAGTATCTTGTTCCACACCAGTCCAGATTTTTTAAAACCTTTAGCATTAGATATAACTGCTCCATGTAGAATATTCCTATTTCTGTTTCCTCCTTGTATAAGTACCAGGCACTTAGACATATTGAGGACTGGCATCAAGTTGAACACTTTAATAATAAAGAAGACATGGGTAAAGAAACCCACGAGGAATTTATGTTGAGGGGGCATGGAGTAGGTCCTGTGTGTTTAGCAGAGCAGGGTTAGTATCTGGGTCCTCCAAATGACACTCAGATACCTTAACCCCATAAATTATTCATTGTGTTCCTACAGTTCTTGTCTCAGCCCTAATATATTGTCCAATTTTGGCAGCAGATGTTACTTAGGGGACTACTGCAGTGGTCTCCTTCACTGCGCAGTCTGGAGTCAATCTCCAATAATTTGTATTTATATTGTATATTAAATATAAAATCATTAAAACTAAATTAAAGATAAGAAATGTCTGTAAAGCTAAAAGCTGTATTACAATAGGGTTGTAATAGGAAGCACCCTAAATCCAGTATTTGTGAATCATAATTCTTAATCTAACCTGAAGTATTAGTTTTTAAATGGGAATGTTTTGTGTATTGAGTTTCTTGGGTTTCTAAACAAGACACCAGAAAAAAAATGTGCCTGTAGCACAATTGATCAGCTTGGCCAAACGCGTGAGCTCTGCTGCACGGAGGTTTGTAACCTCAGTCAATAGCATGGTCTGAAGCATTTTGTGTAGCCCTTCACTAGAACATGTAAGGTGTTTTCCTTGGGGGTATCTGAGAGGCATGGTGTGACTCCTAAACTGTCCTATTTATTCTTGTAGGAAAATGCACTCTGGTACAAACACTGAGCCATCCCAACCTCATTCCATCTTCTCCTCAGCCGTTCTGTTCTTTTCCAAACCACGTCTGTCCTTGCTTCCGGCAGGTCATGATGTAGCAACTTTCTCACCTACCTGGTTGTGGTCTCTAGAAGATTATCTGCTGGAGGTCCAGTCTTCCCTTATCAGAGCCTCATCTGAGCCAAACTTTGCTCTCCACAAGCTTCATGGTTACCTGTATTCCTCTGCCCACTAGTGTTCTCCTGGCCCATTGCATGCAAAGCATCTTCCAAGGGTCATCACCCAATACCAGCATCTCCTTCTCCTGTGGTTTCCTGTGTGATATTTCCCCTCTCTTTCCTCAGGGATGTGCCATTTACCATCCCTACCGGTACCATCTCTACCACCCATACTGGTATTTCAAATTTCAGTTTGAACGTGGCTTCTTAGCGTTGAACAGTCAAGCTTCTGACGTCCCTCCTGGAATTTAAATCCTTCCCCAAAGCTGTTGGCCATGAGAGTTCTTCTACCCTCCTGGAATTTAAATCCTTCCCCAAAGCCTTGAGAGTTCTTCTCAGAGCTGATGTGCTGCTTTTTAATGAGAGGAACAAACTGTTGCTGGAATGTTTTAAATGGTATTTGACAAAAATTGGGATATTTATAGGTTGGTTTGTATCACTATGGACCTGATGCATAAGTTTATCTGACATCAGATTCTCAGGTGTTTTAGCTGCAGCGTTTTGTCTGCAGTAAATGGATATTTCAGTGATGGACACTTTGGAAACTTTTGATTCCCTCAGGGCAGATCATCATCTTCATAGTGAAATGAACATAACAACAGTGTCTGAAGACTACAATTTGAGTGATCATTTATATTTTAAACACTTTCAAATGCCCGTTTTGACTAATAGTAATAATTTTGTAGATGTTGTAAAAAGGGAGGGTTGCTGATAGAGTATAATCTTGATTAAACAACTTTACATCACATACAGGGAGCTTGACATCTGAAATCTGCTTTTAGATGACTTGCAAGTCAGCAGTGTTATCAGTTATTAAGATATCTGCATTAGAAATAGAGCCATATTACCTTTTTAGGAAGTTATGCTGCCACTAAACAGAATTTCATTTGTCACTTATAATATCTATGGGTGCCTTAACTTGTCCAAGTTGCATATCTTAAACTTGGGTTTGCAGTCTGGCTCAAGCAGTTCAGAAACCCAGGTGGACACGTCAGGCTTTGGATGAGAATCTTCATTTCAGTTTATCTTACCATTTCTCTGGTTGATTTAAACTACATGGGATACATAGTTTTAATTTTGCGTGGAATTCCTTTACCACTGTTTTAACTAATTCATTCAAAACCTTAGTTAAACTTGTGCAACTTCGTAAGTGCATGAAGTCCTACTGTACTTCACTTTTGTGCCATCGAGTCAATAAGGCTTCTAGTTTTATTTAATTTCTTGTGCAATTCTTGTGCAAAATGGTGCTAGGGAGTATCTTACTTGAATAGCAAACCTCTGATCTCCGATCTTCTGGCTCCCAGCTGAACTGATGGGGATGAAAACCATCTTGCTGAAGGAGGGGGATGGAATTAGAGAAACACTGGTTGGGTAGTTCCTCTGTGCTACTTCCTTGTCAGTCTTTTGCCAATGCTTTAGGTTGCTATAAATCTTAAAGTCCCAGGGAGGAACATCCCAGCTGATGTGATGATCTTTGCTATAAATCTTAAAGTCCCAGGGAGGAACGTCCCAGCTGATGTGATGATCTTTATTTATTAAAAGGGATGGGATTTTTTAGAAAGTGTCTCCTGTGAAGAACAGTCATACTTTAGAAAGTGTCTCCTGTGAAGAACAGTCACACAATCGTAGACTGGTTCATGTTGGAAGGAACCTTAAAGACCATCAAGTTCCAACCCCCCTACCATGGATAGGGACACCTCCCACTAGACCAGCCCTAGTGACATGGCCATCCTTGGCAGCTTGGGACAAGCCTTTCTGTCACCCTTCTCTGCCATTGTCTTCTCTCATGAGCTGTCTCCCTCTTCCACTCATTTCTGCATCTCCAAAGAAGGGATGTCCTGCTTTGTCCTCTTACATCCTGAGGATATCGTGAAGGATGCTCATAATAAATGTCTCTCATCTCCAGGATAATCTCTTTCTCATCTCTTATTCAGTCATTTCTCTTCATGGTCACTACTCTTTGACAAGACTCTGTCAACAAGCAGAGTACAGCAGAGGGCTACAAAGATGATGAGGGGCCTGGAGCATCTCTCTTACAAGGAAAGGCTGAGGGACTTGGGGCTTTTTAGTCTGGAGAAGACTGAGGGGGAATCTGATCAACACCTATAAATACTTGAAGGGTGGGTGTCAGGAGGATGGGGCCAGTCTTTTTTCAGTGGTGCCCAAGGACAGGACAAGAGGGAATAGGTACAAACTTCAATGTAGGAAGTTCCACCTAAACTTGAGGAGGAACTTCTTTGCTGTGAGGGTGGCAGAGCCCTGGCAGAGGCTGCCCAGAGAGGTGGTGGAGTCTCTTTCTCTGGAGACATTCAACCCCTGCCTAGACCCTTTCCTGTGGGACCTGCTCTGGGTGGACCTGCTTTGGCAGGGGGTTGAACTAGGTGATCTCCAGAGGTCCCTTCCAACCCCATAGCATTCTGTGATTCTGTGACAAGCGATAGTAACATGTGCTCAAGGACTTGAAGCTCTGAGGTGTGATCACAGAGCCATTAGAAGCACGACCTGTGGTGCAGAGCATGGTGTCCAAGTGGGAAACTTCTTTTAAAAAAAAAGAAATATACATAGATTTAGCATGGTGTCCAAGTGGGAAACTTCTTTTAGAAAAAGAAATATACATAGATTAAAAAAAGTCTCTGTAAAATTAGATGTGTGTGGAGCTGCCCAATGGCAGATTTTGGGTTGGAAGAAGAAAGTCTTCTCCTTACCTTTACCATAATCCTTGGTGTTGCTGTCAGCAGCCTAGCAATGTTTTAGAGGACTAATGTGACTTCTTTTCCTCTGGCTCTTTACAGTTAGAAGGGATATTTGACTTTGAGCTTTGTGCTTTGGGTAGGAGGAAAACTTTGTAGATCACGCACTGATTTTTCAAGAAGTTGGCAGTGTCTGTACTTAGACCTTCCCAAAAATATTGCTGAAATGTAACCAGATTTACAGAATAAACATGGCATGTCCCATGGAGAGGGAAGCAGAGGCACGAGAGGGTCAGTAACTCTTGAAGCCCTGAAGAAAGTCCCGAGGAGCTGGAGTTACTCCTGCTCCTGGTCAAAACCCATCAGAGTCTGGCCTTTCGCTAATGATTTTAAAAAAAGATTGCACAAAATGCTATTTATTTTTTTTATTCGTGGATGTAATCCGTCTTGTGGCTATTGTAACTAACATACAACTCACTGAAGTGCTGGCTTTAATTTTAATTCTGTAATTATAACACAAGTCTTTAATTTGCATAATATTATGTATAGGTCTGATCTTACTACACGTGCTGTAACAGCCTGGGAGGCTCTAGTAGAATATGTCCAATGAGTTAATGTGTTTATTATTCATTTTTTTAAAGTTTCTTTTCTGTTCCTAAGAATTACTGATGGCATTATTATTTATTTTTCTTCCTAGAAGTGGAAAGCTAAATAACCATTTAGAAGCTGCTATACACGAGGCCATGAGTGAACTAGACAAAATGTCTGGGAATGTAAGTGCCTTTTCACCTTAGCAATAATTCCCTTTTTTCTGCATTTCTGCACGTGTGTCAGTTGGAGACTGGGACTGTCCGTTTGGGTTGCTTTCTAATATAAATGTTTTTTTATTTTCTTGAATAACGTGGAAATTTCAATATTTCTCCTGCTTGCAAATGTCTGGTCATTCTGAAAAATGGGAAAAGTCGTAGCATTTAAGTTGTGTGGCCAATTATATTATTTTTTATCAGGAGAGATTCCTCGACATATTTCTACATGCGCAGCCTGATATTTGGGTCAGTTCCATTCCCACTCATATTCCATGGGTTTTCTCTGCCTCGTGACACAAAATCAGGCTCATTTCATTTTCAGTTTGAGTAGCAAGATACTGAAACCCCATTTAAGTGTCATTCTTATGAATGTGAAACTCTTTGAATAAAGTTTTCCCCCCATGATATGAAAGATAGTGTCATGGAAGGTAAGTTAAAAAGAAAAGAGTGTTCTTAATCTCAAATCTAATAGTTACACTGTTACTGTATAAGCCCAGGATCTTTCTAATGTATTTCTAATATAAAGTTTGGTTTATATAATGTACTCATCGTCGTATTGAAAACGTGGCTGTAATTTCATTGAAGTATATTGAGAAATGCAAAAAAAGTCTGTCACAGCACATATGACCTGCCATGTCTTGTCATTGATGACTATTCAAATTATTAATTATGAAATAGATCAATACATTAAAAAGGTCTTTTTCCTGATATTCGGTGCTCAGCACTGAAGGTGCTTGTGCATGTGCAAATTCAGAAGTTGTAGTAAAACTTCAGGGGAGCATCTGGAGGATCTAAAAGGAAATGTGTCTGAGCTGCAGGCTCAGAGCTGGCTGCAGAACCACTGAGAAATATTAAATAAGTTATTCAGTAGCTTTTAAGGGCTGATGTAAGTAATAACAAAATCAAATCTTTTGTTTAAACTTCTGAATTTAACAAAATGAGATTGATTTAAAATGATGGAGGTTTTCCTTTTGTCTTCAGAAGGAAAAGGAGAGCAGGATCTGACTGTTGGTCTGTTAGAAATAAATACCAAGGGGTGGGGGGTGTGTTTGGCACCCCCATCCCTGTGTGGGGTACGTGTGTGGGCTGGACCATTCCCCTGAGACCTTCTTTTCATTTATAAATCCAGGAGTACTAAAAAACTCTGTGCTATATGCATTTTATCTCCGGGGAAGCTGCTGTCGATGGGGTTGTTCGGACGAGCTGACGGACCTGCGTGTCGTTACATCGTCCTCCTCCTTTCTATCTTAATTAGTTCATCACACAATTTGTGATCAGGGTCGATTTCCATCAAGGTGATGCTTCCTGGCAACACTCGTAGGGAATCAGTGGTTCCCTTTTTAGTGACTTGCATTTTTTTTCAGCTACTACTGCTCAGACACGAGTTAAATTTTGAATTAAAAGCGCGTGCAAACAAGATAATTAGCTCCCAGCGTTATCGGTGAGAGCTGATGGATACGTAACAAATATTAGCGGTCTGAGGGAACGCAGGACGGACCCCAGGAAGTCATTTAGCAGGATGCTGAAGGGTTTGTTGCTGCTGGAGAGCTGCATCCTGCTTCCACCGACAGATGGTGGTGCCATTCCACGCCAGAGCCGGCGCCTCCCCCCCTCCCTTCCCCACTTGGGTTGTGTTTTGTGCTCAGCCCTCAGTGATGCTCGAATTAATCCAGCTCTTAACTCGAAACTGAACATTTCCTTTTCATGGTTAGATGGAGACAGACTTTACTAAACGTGGCCTGTTCCTTAACAACACCAGCACAGACCTGAATTTGACTTCTCTTTTTTTTTTTTTCCTCCTGTTACCAATATTTTGTCACCACCTTCTTCCTACTGTTTTGCTCTTGTCACGGTGATGTGCAAAGGTTTGTGGCTGAGAGTTCAGGACCAGAGGATCCACCGACAGATGGTGGTGCCATTCCACGCCAGAGCCGGCGCCTCCCCCCCTCCCTTCCCCACTTGGGTTGTGTTTTGTGCTCAGCCCTCAGTGATGCTCGAATTAATCCAGCTCTTAACTCGAAACTGAACATTTCCTTTTCATGGTTAGATGGAGACAGACTTTACTAAACGTGGCCTGTTCCTTAACAACACCAGCACAGACCTGAATTGGACTTCTCTTTTTTTTTTTTTCCTCCTGTTACCAATATTTTGTCACCACCTTCTTCCTACTGTACTGCTCTTGTCACGGTGATGTGCAAAGGTTTGTGGCTGAGAATTCAGGACCAGAGGAATCTGAAGTTGGGGCAGGGGAGGGTTAGATGAGATCTTGGGAAGAATGACTTTCCTGAGAGGGTGGTCAGGCCCTGGAACAGCCTGCCCAGGGAGGTGGTGGAGTCACCATCCCTGGACATATTCAAGAAACGTGTAGATGTGGCATTTTAGGGCATGCTCTAGTGCTGAGATTGTTGGGTTGGGTGTTTTGGTTTTTGGGGTTTTGGGGTTTTTTTGGTGGGTTTTTTGGGGTTTGGGGGTTTTTTTGGTGGGTTTTTGGGGGTTTGTTTTTTGGTGTGTGTGTGTGTATGGTTAGACTCAATGATCTCAAATGTCCCTTCCAACCATTCTGTGATTCTGTGAATTTGTTGTCATTGCAGTTTGGGGTTCAGTTCCTCATTATGTCATTCCACAATTACTGTAGCAGGTGCTTTTCCCCAGGTGCCTTTGAGAGGTACCAACTGTGACAGGAACCTTTGTCTCCCCCGTGCCTTAAAGTTCTTTAGTTCCTTTTAATTCAGGCTTCCACGTAGACATGAAATAATGACAACCATTTCATGACAGAGCTTGATGCAATCCTGTAGCTCGTTGTTTACTGGTTGGTTCCTTTGACCAATATTCTTTGCTAACTTCTAAATATACTTCTTTTTAGGTCCACCAAATCCCCCAGGGAGACAGACAAGTGAAGCCTCCAAAGCCCAAGAGGAGGAAGATCTCTAGATAACATTGAATGTCTTTGTTACTGGTCCAGTGCTTATCGAAACGAACGTGCACAAAAGTCTATGTGTAGGTATTGATATAGAGGTGGTTATATCAATATTTATATGAAGACGGATAGATCCCATCGCAGGGTGCTACACGGATTAGTGGTACAATATTTTTGATGATTAGGAGGGATAGCAGTTGCTGGATAAGCCAATCAGAAATCTTGGAAGGTTGCAGTAACAATGTCAGATGATTACTGAATTTTTTTTTTTTTTTTTTCTATAATACTAAAATTGTGATTATAAGAAATAGTCCAAATGTTTCTGAGAAATTTTCATTGTGTATATAGATAATACAGAATTTCATGGTGATATCTGAAATGTAAATATTGTACAATATTGTCATGTACAAGCGTACCTAATGCACACTTTATCTTTTATTGTACAAAAAATAGTGTACAAAATTCTTTGGTTTCTATTGAGTACACATACAAGAGACTACCAGTGTAAAGTGATAAATAAAAATACAGCCTAAATGCTTTTATATGATAATGTAAAAGATGCTGTTTTTGTATTTAACAGCAGAGAGAAGGCATGATTATGTAATACCTTAATTATGACATACACTTCACGCCACTTTGAGTGTCCATGGATGCTGTCTGTTTGGAATGAACCTTGCCTGGAAGCGCTGTGCTCCCCTCAGGGCTCTGTAGGAAGAGCTGCAGAGATTCCCCAGGGGGTGTGGGATCACAGCTCTTCACTCAGAACTCAAAAGGCTGCAACGAGCCGTTGCGTTTTTATTTACTTAACTTTTAAAGTAGAAAACGCTGTAGATTTTATTAAAAAGGAAAAAGAGAAAAGAAAAAAAAAAGTTAGACTATTTTAGTCAACCGTTTTCTGTAGTTAAAGTTTCATAGCCACCTGAGAAACTAAACAGTTTATACCCCCTCCTCTCCCCTTAACGTTGACCCCCCTCAAAACCCCTAGATTTATTAGCTTAAATTATCTAATGTCATTAACCATCGTGTTGACTTTCCAGGGGGCAGAGGCCCTGCCTTTAATAATGTGATCGGGATCAATTACGGTTTGGTTTCGCAGTAGAATGAAAGGGCAATGCTCTGTGCTCCACAGCATTCCCAAAAGGAATTCCAGTATCCAGCTCGCAGTATTAAAACAAAATTAAAAAATTAAGGGTGGCTTACAAAACTATTAGCAACAGTAATTTTTATCAGTATTATGTAACATATCAGATTTATTTTATTTAAAAAGAATTATTTATACCATTAACAGATTCTTATATATATTAATGTGGCTGAAATGTGCAGGTTAAATCTATTAACCAAATTATTTATGTTATATTAAGTGAGAAATGTGAAACATATGTAGAGAAGAAAAAAAAAAAATTAATACACTACAGATTTAAAAGTCTAAAGCTATGAGCCATTATAAAATTAACGACCGGAAGTGTAGCACAACATGATTTCCATTTTATTTCCAGTTTTTTCTTTTGAACACGGATGGTGGTGATGGTGATGGAAGCCGTGTCTCCAGGGCTTCCCAAAATAACTCTCCGATCACCATTCCTGGTCCCGGGGTGGAGTTTGTACCCCCCCACCACCACCTCTTCGTCCGGGACCACCACGTTACCTCAGATTTCCTTTTATTTTTTTCCCTCCCCCCTAAATTCCCTAAAAAATCGGACTTTTTAGCTAAGGACTGGCAGTGATCAGCATCCTGGGAAGCCGGCGGGATCGCCGCTCTCCAGATCCCCGGCCCCCGGGCGCCAGGATCCACCACCCCATCCTTCCCCACTCGGGTCCCAACCAACCTCCTCTCTTGGGAAGGAGGTGACCCCCCAAACCCCAACCGTCCCCTGGAGGACGAGGGGACCCGGTGCCCTTCCCAGCTACCTCTGGGCTGGCCCCTGGGCTTCCTGGTGTCTGGCAAAGCGGCTCTCCCTCCTCCTTGCCCAACCCAAGGGATCGCCGTGGCCACCTTGGCTACAGGGGCCTGGAGGCAGGAGCCCTTCCTTCCACGGGGTAGGTTCATTTGTCTTCTCCATAACGCCACCGTCCTCCACGCCACGCTCACGTGAAGTGATTGAGTTGATTTGACTATTTTTCTTTTCATTTTTAATTAATTTTTTGGGGGG
>NW_015090831.1:246212-276918 GCF_001431845.1 Calidris pugnax | reverse complement strand
TGTGTTGTGGAGCTGGTAAAGGCTTTGGGGCAGTTCTGTGGCCACAAGCGGGAAGCTGGAGTTTCTTCCCTTCCTTCCCTTCCTTCCCTTCCTTCCCTTCCTTCCCTTCCTTCCCTTCCTTTCCTTCCTTCCTTCCTTCCTTCCATCCTTCCCCCTTTCCTTCCTTACCCCTTTCCTTCCTTCCTTCCCCCCCTTCACTTTCTCTCCTAGAGCCCAGTTTGTATCGACCGACCCTTCTTTTGGCATTTTGACTCCTTTAGGTTTGTACTTCCTCACCGATGTCTACTTTACATCAGTTTAGACCGTGTAAAGTACTTTTTTTTTTGTGCACTTGGTTTCACTGGTTGATGATGGCATTGCTGTGGGTGCTAGGAGTAGTTTGTTTCAGTCCATACCAGTTATTTTTATTTTTTTTTCTCTCTCTCTCTCTTTTAGAGTTTTTATGGTTTCATGTAAGCAGTTAATGTAAATATTGTGAGCATTACAGGTCATGCGGTGTTGTAACATTTTAAAAAATGTTGCACCTACTTTACGATTAAAAAACTGGTCACTCATACTTGAATTTTGCCCATAGAGCCATTTCTTTCTCTTTGCATTAAAGCATAATATACTTTTTTGATGGAGGCCCAACCCTTCTTTCTACCTTATTATTTTTTGTTGAATAAATCTCTATTTTTTCTAATAGAAGACTTAAAAATGAAAAATTTAAAAAAAAAAAAAGACTTTTTGCCTACTTTCTAATTTAAGAGAGAATTCCTATATTTAAAAGGTGAAGAAGAAAAAGAAAAAAAAAAAAAAATTACTCCCTTGTGGAAAGTGGAACAACACTTTATTTGTCATTAATATGGCACAATCACAGGCAACTGAGCTGGCTGAGGAGAGCGAGCCCACCACGTCGATCAGTATCTGGGTAGATTAGGGAACGCCGTGATTCTTTTGAGGATGTAAAGTGTTACATATTCTTGTCTATTTATTTATTTATTTATTATGCTTTCTTTTTTTTTTTTTTTTTTTTTTTTTTTCCGCTTACGTGGGTGACGATGTGGTTGAGTCATTCAGATGACGTTCCAATTAAAGGAAATATTCCTCTTTCTATTATGGTGCGTTTTGTGAACACCATAAAAAAAAAAATAGTAATATTTTCATTTATTTCGATGGATTTTCTTCATATTTTCACTTCTGACAGCAAACATTTGGCTGGTATCAGCTGCAAAAATAATATCCCCATCGTTTAAAAAATTAAAAACTTTTTTTTTTTTTTTTTTTTTTTTTTTTTTTAAAAAAAATCCCCATCGTTAAAAAAAAAAAAAAAAAAAAAAAAAGATAAATCAAAAAAAGCCCACCCCACCTCTGATGTCCCTGGTCCTGTTCTCCTCACAGTCTAAGCTTTTAGGGGTTAAAAAGGACTTTAAATTTAAAGGTATTTCTTCCATCAGCTTTGCAGAAGGTTTCTAAGTGACGCGATATCCTTTCAGAGTCCCTGAGTTTGATGGTCTAGAGATATTAGAGGGCTCGTGGTGGACTGAATGACCTTAGGACTTGGTACCTTTCTTAGCTACAGTTTGTATTTTGCTATGTAGGGTTGTAATGTGAGAATTCCAGAAGAGCCGTAGCATAAAAGTGCTTTTCTATTTTTAAAAAGAAAAAAAAAACAAAAACAACAAGAAAAAAAAAAAACAAAACCCATTCTAGTCTTACTAAGAATTAGAGATTTTTTTAAATATCAGTTTTGTAATTTTTTGATAAAGTTGTCAATATTACGATTAAATCACCAGAAAAAAAAGTTCCTGTGATGTTCTCTTCGGGGCAGGGACTACGTCTTCCATGTCTCTCTGAGATGCCACCATGGGATGTCCAGGCTGTGAAATGGGGCCGCTCTCTAATTAAATAGCCACCAGTGACCTCCGGGGTTGATTGAAGTGTATAAAAGGCTGAGAGGATTCCCAACTGGGAGCACTGGTGGGGTTCCCTGTCCTCAGTTTCCCTGCTGTGTCCTCAGGGAGGGCTCGGTGTTGGGGAGTGGAGGAAGCCCATGGCTGGAGAAGGTTTTGGTCGTGCCACCCAGGACCTTCTCAAAGGCAAAATGGATCCACTGCCTTAACTCCCTCCCCTCCCTCTCTCCGCTCTGTTATTTACCCAGCAGTGACTGAACAAGGGGACGTTCACATTTCTGGATTGTCCCCCCCCTCCACCCCCCAAAAAAATGCCCGTTAACCCGGTGGTTTAAGCCCATTACCGATTTACAAACTCCCAAACACATCAACTCAGCAGTTAGTTCTGAATTCCCTGCAAGCTCAGTTTTCTCTCCAGAAAAAACCCTTCGAGGCTTCCAAAAAAACCTTCTCTGGAATTTTTCTACCCCCGGGGGCTTCTTGGGGACCCCCACAGCCCTGGTAGCCCACAGCCCACCACCAGTGGCCTCTCTGGACCTGGTTATCATCGAGGGCTAGAGGCTAAATGTGACAGGGCACACTTATTTCATACAACATAGTTCAAACGCAGAGTTTCTATCAGTTTTGCTGTAATAAATGGTGCCCGAGCGTACCTACCCCAAAAAGCCTCTCACATCCCAGCATTACAAGCTGTTAATTAAACTGGGATGGGGAAAGGTTGTACTGGCTTTGCATTTGAAAGTCAAGCAGCAGGAAGCCAGGGCTCCATCGCTCTTTTCTCTCTGCTGGGTTTTACAGTTTCTTTATGGGCTGTGAGCACTTAAAAGCCATTTTTGTTGTTGCCTTAAAAAAAAGAAAAAAAAGATCTGAGATTTGATTTGAAATAGCCCCCATGAAAGGGGGACTGTTTCATCTCCTGCATCTTTACCTGCTGCGAGATAAGTATTTGTCTGTAGTTGAGTGCCATCCCAACAGAAGATCCAGGTTAGGATTTAGAACAGGAAAAGTAGTATCTATATATAAAAAATAGTTCTTCCTGGAAATTCCTATTTTGGAAAAGATGTGGGAAACGGGAAGG
The DNA here is from genome assembly GCF_001431845.1 of Calidris pugnax. Taxonomy (NCBI): domain Eukaryota; kingdom Metazoa; phylum Chordata; class Aves; order Charadriiformes; family Scolopacidae; genus Calidris; species Calidris pugnax. The sequence goes on along the minus strand of NW_015090831.1, from coordinate 273,948 downwards.
GTTTGGATGTACTTGGACGAAGTAGAGGGGAGAAGGTGGAGTAGGAGCAGCATCCCCACGTGTTCCTGTGTAGGAACCCCAGGAGAACTTGAGCGTAGGGTGCCACGAGCCAAAGAAGAGGACCATCCTCATGCAGCAACTCTGAACATCACGGGCAGAAATGGGAGGTGGTGAGTGAGAAGCTTGAGCCCAGCTTTGGATGGTGCTAACCCAATTACCACGTGGGATGGGAGAACAACGTCCGTCCAGGTCCGGTGGTGCAGAACATCTGGAGGTAAGTCCTCTGGCAGGCGTTGATGATTTCACTTGGGTAATGATGTTAATGCTTATTAATTCTTATTTAAAACCAGCGATGGTGAGATACTGTACAGATAAGGCAAAACAAGCACTCATGCCTGGAGGAAATGTCAAGGTACTGAAATCAAGGCTGCAATGCAGAGAAAGAGAATAAAAGTAGCCTAAAAATATGGAATTATAAATGCTTTTAGTTCAAAAAATGCATATAACTTCTGCTCAGCTGATTTCTGATTCGCATGTGAACGCTGGTGGGGGTGTCCCTGACTGGAGAGATGTTCGGAAGCCCCGGTCAAGAAACAGGTTTTAGAAAAGAAGGGGTTTATTCCCACTCCAGAAGCTGCCACCTCATCAAATCACAGTCATCGTAGCCCTTTTTGAAAGAGGAGTAATTCTTAATTCCCGGTAGAAAAACCGCTCGTTTTCAGTTCCAGGAAAATAATTCATTGCTTTCCTCACTGATTGTTCTCTAGGAAGAGAGAAAGGCATAAAAATCACAAAAAGTATTGGGGTTTGTCATTATCTGTCCTCAATCGTGGGAGCTGCTCTCTGCTTCGGAGGGAAAAAGTAAAGATTTACCCCTGAAAAATAAGGGAAAAATATTTCTCCTCTCCTCTCCTAAAGTAAAGATTTACCCCTGAAAAATAAGGGGAAAATATTCTTCCCTCTCCTCTCCTCTCCAACTGAGAGGACACTCTGTAGTTCCCCAACTTGGTCTCATACATCTTAAGAGTTTCAGACAAACAGAATAACAGGGAGGAGAACTTATAATCCTTCCCCCCAGCATCGCTACAGAAAACCAGCCAAAAAGCCAACCCAAGAGAGGAAAAATTGTTTTCCTGGCCCCAAAGGTGTCATCAAAGTGTTCAGAAATGCATCTCCCAGTGGCACGCCTGCTCTGGTGCCCAATTAATTAACGTTGTGCCACTCGTCTCAAGCCTGCTCTTCAGTTTTCAGATGTTAAAAAATCTTATTTTACAAAAATTGAAGTTAGTTAATATAAATGATGATAGGTGAGGCTTTGGGCATTTCATACTTGAATGTAAGAAGTTTGTCTAAACCTGAGGAGGAACTTCCTTCCTGTGAGGGTGGCAGAGCCCTGGCAGAGGCTGCCCAGAGAGGTGGTGGAGTCTCCTTCTCTGGAGACATTCAAACCCCCCAGGACAAGTTCCTGTGGGACCTGCTCTGGGTGACCCTGCTCTGGCAGGGGGTTGGACTGGATGATCTCCAGAGGTCCCTTCCAACCCCATATTGTTCTGTGATTTTGGGTAATGTCATTAATTTGCTTTTTCAGTCAGGAAGCAAGTTGTACCTTATGAAGCAGGTATTGACATCCTTCTCGCACACTCTTGGTTGGTAGGAACCTCCACAACAGGTCACACATCAGGAGGGAGCATCTCTGATGTCCTCCCCTATTCCAGCTAGGAAACAGCAGATTTTCACTTTCCCATCCCACACTCCTAAGGCTGCACTGGCGTCCTCTGAAAGAACATTTTTTGCCGTAATAAAGCCCCAGATGTGATAAATACATGATATTTTAAGCCGAAGTTGAACTAAAAGCAGTATAAACTATGCAGAAAAGAGAGTTTTAAATTTAAAAAAAAATATCTCACAAACAACCAACCCCAAAAAAAGCTCCCAAACAAGTTGGAAGTCTTATTAGAGATACCCACACTTTGAGTTTGGGGGTGTTGGTTCAAGTGAAGGCTTGAGGGTAGGATGGAGAACAGGGCTGTGTCTCCAGGTGAGGGAAGCAACCTTCTCCACTGGTGAGGAAAAAGATTAAATTAATTAAAAATTAAAGTTTTTAGGCCCTTTAGTGTGTGCTGTGGCAGTGGAATGAATTTCCGTTGCGTTATTTTGTCTGAAGGAAGAAATTAAGAAACTTTTCTGTGAGAAAAAGGCCGGCGAGTGACGGGGAGGAGTCAGAGAAGCACCAGGAAAAGTCTGATACTACGTAAATCATTGTAATTAATAACCTGGCTATGCCAGAAGGGTTAAAATAGACAAGGAAATGGTAGAATGGAAAAAAAAATATATAATAAATATAATGACTACATTTAAAAAATAAGTACAAATTTTAGGAGGTCTATGAAAGTACAAGCACGGTATTTGCAACCCTAAAACTTGCACCGGGGCAATGACTTTTATAGATGTTGCTTATGAAGTCCTGCTTTAGCACCCACCGTGACAAGTCTCCGTGCAGATGTTGAATCCAGGTGCACCTTCAGACATGTCTCCTTTTCTCCTCAGGCCGAGCGTGCAGATGTTGAATCCAGGTGCACCTTCAGACATGTCTCCTTTTCTCCTCGGGCCGAGAGCGGTGGGAGAGGGACGGCTGTAAAGGGAGAAGGTCTCCAGAGGGTGGTGGAAGAGCCCCAACAGCAACCTCATCTGCATCCCTAGGGAGAGTTGGGTGGAATGAGTTTGTCTTAAAAGGAGACACATGTAGGCGTGGAAACAGGCGTCCCAACTCCATGTGATCCTTGTTAAAATACTTGGGATAGCTGTGGGAGAATTAGGCTGAAGCCCAGTGACGGCCTGGATTGAAATCCCTACAGAGGATTTCTATTATCGGCAAAGAGTTTGTGCCGAGGAAGTTTTTACCATGGGTTTAGCTAAATATATATTCATGTTTTTACAGAGGAACGACAAAATATCTGCGTTTGTTAGAATGGATCTACTTCCCTAACGGCGGAGCCGGTATTACTTGGGAATATAAGAAAGGCAGCAAAGCACAGCGAGCAACAAATTATGAATTATTCAATGCAAATGTCAAGTTTTAGTAGTGAATGTAGATGTAAATCTTTTTTTGAAAGGCAAAGCGTTGCCATTAAGCAAGTCCATATGACACTACATCTGTTGGCTTTCTTTTATATCCTTGTATTTTTATGGGTGCCGGGGAAAAGTATTGGGAATTTCCACATTAGAATTTTAATAACATCATTTCCCCAACTTCTGTGGGCTGCTGATTGAACGTTTGACGGGGGGATGATTTTTCTGGCAGAGGTTAAAGCCCTAACCTCTTCGTTAGCTACCCAAGCTGTGAGTCTTCAAATGAAAAATTGCTTTTTTTGCGGAGAAATTTTCCTTTTTCCCAAATATTGGAGCCCAGCGGTGCCAAACCCCAGCAGAGGGAGGAGGGCTCTGTTCCTCTGCCAACACGTGAGGAGCCTCTGCCCGGGGACTCCTCTCTACTCGATACCATCAATCTCTCCAAGTATTTCTAGAGCTCTCATTATCCCCCGTGCCTCCAGGATAAGAAGCCGGGAACAATCGGCCATTGTCAGGTTTATGAAGCAACTTTTTCATCTTCCTTCCCCAAAGACTAAATACTTAATTAAAGGAATTAAAATTAATTACGGAATCTGTACGACAAGATGTTATCACGTCTGTCCCTAAACTGAGCGTGCTCTGCTGTTCCTGCACGTTTGCCCTTCTCATGATGGAGTCACAGAAGGGTTTGGGTGGGAAGGAACCTTGAAGATCATCTAGTTCCAACCCCCTGCTCTGGGCAGGGACACCTCCCAGGTGCAGGATGGTCTTTAAGGTCCCTTCCAACCCAAACCATTCTGTGATTCTATGGTTCTATGAAACTTTGACTTTTTCCTCCCGCTGTCCTGCTTGGGAAATCATCCTGTGGTAGCAATCGTCTTCTGATTTCCAACCTACATTTGCTCAAATTTCATTTTCATCCATTTGTTCTTGTTCCAACACGGTTGTTCGGCTCCAGTCTCTGGATCCTCAGTGGTTGGCCCCTCTACGGCCAGCGATCGCATCCCTCCTCAGTTTTGGCTCTGTCAGAGCAAGCCCCAAGCCTCTCATCTCCAAGCTCTTGGTCATTTGGGCAGCCGTTTGTTGCCAAATCAGGTAATCAGTTACACCTGGGATTTTGGAAGCTGTCTCAGCTGGAGGACACCACCAGTACGTAGCTGTTTCTCTCCTCAATACCTTTAAATATCTGAGCTGTACTTGGAGCTGGTGCTCATGTTGGAATCAACTAACGTATATAGCCAATGGTTGGTTGTTTCCACTTAACAAGATTTTATTTTATTAGCCCAGCTTTTTTTTAGAAACAGGATTAGTGTATGGCAGTCATTTTCAGGCTGAAAAATACGAATACAGAAAAATTTAAGATTGCTGTGCAGGAGGGGACGCAATGTAGAGCTTGTGCCACACAGTTTGTGCTGTAATCCCCATAATTAAGGCAATCACTGGACTGGTGATTGACTTGCACATGCAGTTTGGGCTCTGCTGTTCCTGCACGTTTGCCCTTCTCATGATGGAGTCACAGAAGGGTTTGGGTGGGAAGGAACCTTGAAGATCATCTAGTTCCAACCCCCTGCTCTGGGCAGGGACACCTCCCAGGTGCAGGATGGTCTTTAAGGTCCCTTCCAACCCAAACCATTCTGTGATTCTATGGTTCTATGAAACTTTGACTTTTTCCTCCCGCTGTCCTGCTTGGGAAATCATCCTGTGGTAGCAATCGTCTTCTGATTTCCAACCTACATTTGCTCAAATTTCATTTTCATCCATTTGTTCTTGTTCCAACACGGTTGTTCGGCTCCAGTCTCTGGATCCTCAGTGGTTGGCCCCTCTATGGCCAGCGATCGCATCCCTCCTCAGCTTTGGCTCTGTCAGAGCAAGCCCCACACCTCATATCTCCAAGCTCTTGGTCATTTGGGCAGCCATTTGTTGCCAAATCAAGTAATCAGTTACACCTGGGATTTTGGAAGCTGTCTCAGCTGTGGCTGGAGGACACCACCAGTACATAGCTGTTTCTCTCCTCAATACCTTTAAATATCTGAGCTGTACTTGGAGCTGGTGCTCATGTTGGAATCAACTAACGTATATAGCCAATGGTTGGCTGTTTCCACTTAACAAGATTTTATTTTATTAGCCCAGCTTTTTTTTTAGAAACAGGATTAGTGTATGGCAGTAGTTTTCAGGCTGAAAAATACAAATACAGAAAAATTTAAGGTTGCTGTGCAGGAGGGCACAGAATGTAGACCTTGTGCCACACAGTTTGTGCTGTGATCCCCATAATTAAGGTAATCACTGGACTGGTGATTGACTTGCGCGTGCCGTTTGGATTCCCAGGACCAAGGCAGAAACCTGACATCTCCGTGCAGGAACATGCTCCTCAGTGAGCACATGAATTTGCCCATGGTAAGGAGAGAAATGGAGTTTGGTGTCTTCCAGAAGAACAGCTCCAGCTGGAACTGGATCATATAGTCCACTTTGCCCCTGGAAAACATGGTACGTCGACTTCCCTCATTCACTTCTTCCATCTTTTGAGGACTTCCACTGCTTTTTTGTTCTGAACAGGATCTTCTATACAGCGCAGCGCCCTGATCCGTAGCTGGATCTGCTGGATCTGCTTTGGGATTCCTTCCAAAAGGAATTGGCAATGGCATTTCTCAACCAAAGCCGAATGATTTGATTTATTTCCTCAGCCGTTTACTTTGTTGTGTGATCTTGTTCAAATAATAGCACAATTGAAGATGTTAATGAGCTGAGATTTGTTATTCTTCATCTTGATAGAGGTATTGACTCTACCACATCACCACTTCTTGCTCTCATTGTCCAGCTCCAGTAGGAGCTTTTCTTTTTCTCAAAGTAGCAATTTCTCATTGTGTTTGATTGCTTTCCTTAATCACCCATCCTGGTTAGTCTGGCACTGAAAAAAACTTGCTCCCTGGTGAGTGAAAGCCCGAAGCTGAACTCATTGCCTTGAAGAAGACACCTGCGAGGAAGAATGAGACAAACCAGTGTCATCTTCCATTTCTCCTCTTCATTTGCTTGCTAATTCACAGCTAAATCCTCTTTATAGCAGGGAGGTCCTAATCAACTTTAGTTAGTTATAGGGGTTTATAAACTCTAGGAGAGAAGTAGGATGTCCTAAAATGGTAGGACTTGCAAATCCATAGGGGTTTTTTGGTGAATCAAAAAAATGAAAGTACTTAACAATATGATTTTTCATCTTCCGGTGTGTAAATGCTGCAATTCAGAATATGGCATTACAAATATTGCCCAAGTCCTTCTTCTAATTTCCAGAGGACTTTGTGTCTGGCAGCAACTCGTGACACACTGCAGAAAATTCTGGAAAAAATGAAAGTCTGTCAAAGCTTCATCTTGTACTAGGATGTGATTTAGCAGAGATGCTCTGTAACAGATTGAGTTATGTTTTCTTCTAGCGCAGTAATTGGCTTCATGTTTCAAAATATGAACCACTACAAATGATGTTTCTCTCGTGTATCCAGAGGTATCTCATATTTATATCCCAATAAGCGTATAATATTGAAGAAATACGTCGGGTTTCAGGCTTTGCCTGACAGCTGGAGCTCTTTCAATCATTATTATTAAGGAATATTTGTACAAGTTGCCAGCTCAGTCACTTAAGAAACATATTGGGTTGGTTTTTTTTTTTGTGATTTTGCAAAACAATTTGCCTCCCTTGATCTCTGCACGCACCATAAAGGCTCCACTTATTGAGCTCAGCAAATGTCACTTGTTGCCTGCCTGTTTCAGCGATAAATTGGCCCAGGCAGAAGTTTCACAGAAAATTAGGGTCTCTGTTTTAAGAAAGTTAATTGTTGCTGAAGCTCTGATCTTTTCTGCTTTTATTTCAGCCAAATACGCGCTCGCTCGGTTTGTCGGCATCGAGGAGTGAGGGGATATATTGGGAAGTGGTGTGGGTTTGAAGTGGGATTTGCTTTGATATTTCTGTGCAAATCCATGTGATGGCTCACTGACTCATCCGCCTGAAAATAGGCGCTGATATCAGCCACAGAATCCTTTACAGATTTTTATATTTATTTTTTTTTCTTTCTTTCTTTTCTTGCTTAGCTCGCTGCTCCTCCAAAAAAAATCCAGGGCATTATTCAAATGGGATGAAAACTCCAGCTCGCATCGCTCTTACTCATTGATGAATCACACCAGAGCAAATTTGGGTCCCACTGAACAAACTCGGGGTTGCCTTAGTCATAAGTTTGTTTGGCAAATCACATGTCAGCCTTAAATTAAGCACTTGCTTCAAGCGGCTGCTTTTTGAATATACGCTGGAGAGTTTGCCTGTGAGCTTCATCCCGCTTCATACGGATAAGGTTTGTATTGGAAACTTCACAAAGCAAAACTAGAGAATGAAAAATTCTGTCAAAGGTACAGGCCCAGTCTTTACCCCCAAAATACACCAGTTGAGCTTGTATCATTCGGACAGAAATAGAGTGAGTTAAAACTGTTAAGCATAAGAATATTGATCCGTTCTTTTGGAATACCATTAACTGCTGAAAAACACGAGTTGCAAGTAGAGTGCCCTTTTCAAATTAACTGCTGAAAAACACGAGTTGCAAGTACAATGCCCTTTTCATAGAATCACAGAATCACAGAGTGGTTTGGGTTGGAAGGGATCTTGAAGATCATCTCGTTCCACCCCCTGCCCTGGGCAGGGACACCTCCCACCACACCAGGTTGCTCCAAGCCCCCTCCAACCTGCCCTTCAACCCCTCCAGGGATGGGGCAGCCACAGCTTCTCGGGGCAACCTGGGCCAGGCTCTCACCACCCTCACACCAAAGAACTTCTTCCCCACATCTCAGCTCCATCTCCCCTCTTTCAGGGTCAAACCCTTCCCCCTCCTCCTAGGGCTCCCCTCCCTCATTTAGAGTCCCTCCCCAGCTTTCCTGGAGCCCCTTGAGGGACTGGAAGGGTCCGGAAGGTCTCCCTGGAGCCTTTTCTTCTCCAGGCTGAACCCCCCCAACTCTCTCAGCCTGTCCTCCCAGCAGAGGGGCTCCAGCCCTCCCAGCATCTCCATGGCCTCTTCTGGCCCAGCTCCAACGGGTCCATGTCCTTCCTGTGCTGAGGACTCCAGAGCTGGACATGGAATTCCAGGTGGGCTCTCCCCAGAGCTGCAGCACAGGAGCGAAGGCACCAGAGCAGAATCAAGCCTGCAGAGGCCAGTGCTCGAAGGAGGAGAAGACAGTTCTCAGGCAAGTCCTTCCATACCCAAAAAACCAAAATTCAGGAGCAAAACAGAGAGATGTTGTGGGTTGAAACATGAACTGATGTTGTTAGCAACATACCTAAATGGGCTGCTGGACATATACCTGAAATTAAATTTGTTTTATCAAGTCTATTTCTAAATTAATTTTAAATATTGGCTTTTGGAAGTGTTTGGTAAGCAGCAAACTCCCCCTGGGTGGGGTGACACCATCCTGGCTGCCACCAGCCACAGCTCGGCATCCCCAGCCTCTGCCCTGGTGCTGCTGACACCAAACGGGTCTTTCTTGAAGATTTTTGTTTATGCTGCTTAATCCTATCCTTGTGCCAATATCAAAGACTCATAGAATGGTTGGGTTTGGAAGGGACCTTAGAGATCATCGACTTCCAACCCCTATATCAAACTTGCACTGACTTTTTTAAACTGTCACCAAATGGCTCTTTCCATCAACAAGGCCATCCTGCCCAGCCATGAACCAGGATAACAGGAATTATAACTTAAACACAAACAGGTAGTGTAAATAAGACCATTTCCAAAAATACTCACCTCAGAGCAGAGCACTTGTGAGATTCTATTGAATGAAAGGGCTGGAGCTGAGGTTGAGATGTTCAGGGTGTAAATCACACAGCAGCAGGGAATGGGGTTGGGTTGGATCCATCCAGGGCTCCGGCTCCCGTGGGGCTCGTGCAGAAACTTTGAAGGAGAAATGAACTCTGAAAGTGTGTTTTCTCACAGATTAAAAGTAAGGTTAAAAAAGGGGGAAAAAATTCAAATAATTTAATATATTCAAAGCATATCCTTAATGATGATGTGTCCATGGGAATAGGACAATTGCAGCAATGGGTCTGGCAGGTTGAAGCCAAACCACAGCATCATCCACTGGAAAAAAAATATCATCACATCTTCTGACACCACAGCAGAAAAGGGCTCCACGCTCATTCCGAGCTGGAGAAAAGCAAAAACTGGTGCTGGTGCTGGTTAAACACATCCATGTCTCTTCCTCCAGTGGAATGAAGACCTGAGGAGCTGTTTGTCAGGAAATTAATGACCCCAGCGACGTGCCAAGACCTACGGTTCCTTCTTGCGGTTGTCGTGTCGTACGGAGAACCTCTTCCCTCCTCAACTGGTAACAGAGCAGAACAAAGCATGTCATTAAAGAGGTGCCAGCAGGAAAGGAGAGCCGCCTACGTGGAACAATAACTTCCCAGTTGGAGAGTGCTTTAATATGTCTCAGGTGAGGTGAGGTCACTGTTTTCTCAATAATCTTTTGAGTTGGTCATCTAGAAATCTGAAGTGAGAGTGAAACTCGTGAGTCTGACACGCACCGTCACGTAACAACTCAAGGGTAAACAAGTCAACTGGTCCAAATCTCACTGCTGGACTGGGAGAGCCCCGTTCTCCAAATGACTGCTCCTACTACCCAGTTATTTCCCACCGTGGCACAGAGGCAGCAGGAGTCAGAAAGGTCCTACCCATCGGTATGACCATCAAATCATAGAACCATAGAGTGGTTTGGGTTGGAAGGGATCTTGAAGATCATCTCGTTCCACCCCCTGCCCTGGGCAGGGACACCTCCCACCACACCAGGTTGCTCCAAGCCCCCTCCAACCTGCCCTTCAACCCCTCCAGGGATGGGGCAGCCACAGCTTCTCGGGGCAACCTGGGCCAGGCTCTCACCACCCTCACACCAAAGAACTTCTTCCCCACATCTCAGCTCCATCTCCCCTCTTTCAGGGTCAAACCCTTCCCCCTCCTCCTAGGGCTCCCCTCCCTCATTTAGAGTCCCTCCCCAGCTTTCCTGGAGCCCCTTGAGGGACTGGAAGGGTCCGGAAGGTCTCCCTGGAGCCTTTTCTTCTCCAGGCTGAACCCCCCCAACTCTCTCAGCCTGTCCTCCCAGCAGAGGGGCTCCAGCCCTCCCAGCATCTCCATGGCCTCTTCTGGCCCAGCTCCAACGGGTCCATGTCCTTCCTGTGCTGAGGACTCCAGAGCTGGACATGGAATTCCAGGTGGGCTCTCCCCAGAGCTGCAGCACAGGAGCGAAGGCACCAGAGCAGAATCAAGCCTGCAGAGGCCAGTGCTCGAAGGAGGAGAAGACAGTTCTCAGGCAAGTCCTTCCATACCCAAAAAACCAAAATTCAGGAGCAAAACAGAGAGATGTTGTGGGTTGAAACATGAACTGATGTTGTTAGCAACATACCTAAATGGGCTGCTGGACATATACCTGAAATTAAATTTGTTTTATCAAGTCTATTTCTAAATTAATTTTAAATATTGGCTTTTGGAAGTGTTTGGTAAGCAGCAAACTCCCCCTGGGTGGGGTGACACCATCCTGGCTGCCACCAGCCACAGCTCGGCATCCCCAGCCTCTGCCCTGGTGCTGCTGACACCAAACGGGTCTTTCTTGAAGATTTTTGTTTATGCTGCTTAATCCTATCCTTGTGCCAATATCAAAGACTCATAGAATGGTTGGGTTTGGAAGGGACCTTAGAGATCATCGACTTCCAACCCCTATATCAAACTTGCACTGACTTTTTTAAACTGTCACCAAATGGCTCTTTCCATCAACAAGGCCATCCTGCCCAGCCATGAACCAGGATAACAGGAATTATAACTTAAACACAAACAGGTAGTGTAAATAAGACCATTTCCAAAAATACTCACCTCAGAGCAGAGCACTTGTGAGATTCTATTGAATGAAAGGGCTGGAGCTGAGGTTGAGATGTTCAGGGTGTAAATCACACAGCAGCAGGGAATGGGGTTGGGTTGGATCCATCCAGGGCTCCAGCTCCCATGGGCCTCGTGCAGAAACTTTGAAGGAGAAATGAACTCTGAAAGTGTGTTTTCTCACAGATTAGAAGTAAAGCTAAAAAAGGGAAAAAGAAATTCAAATAATTTAATATATTCAAAGTATATCCTTAATGATGATGTGTCCATGGGAATAGGACAATTGCAGCAATGGGTCTGGCAGGTTGAAGCCAAACCACAGCATCATCCACTGGAAAAAAAATATCATCACATCTTCTGACACCACAGCAGAAAAGGGCTCCACGCTCATTCCGAGCTGGAGAAAAGCAAAAACCGTCGCTGGTGCTGGTTAAACACATCCAATACATGTCTCTTCCTCCAGTGGAATGAAGACCTGAGGAGCTGTTTGTCAGGAAATTAATGACCCCAGCGACGTGCCAAGACCTACGGTTCCTTCTTGCGGTTGTCGTGTCGTACGGAGAACCTCTTCCCTCCTCAACTGGTAACAGAGCAGAACAAAGCATGTCATTAAAGAGGTGCCAGCAGGAAAGGAGAGCCGCCTACGTGGAACAATAACTTCCCAGTTGGAGAGTGCTTTAATATGTCTCAGGTGAGGTGAGGTCACTGTTTTCTCAATAATCTTTTGAGTTGGTCATCTAGAAATCTGAAGTGAGAGTGAAACTCGTGAGTCTGACACGCACCGTCACGTAACAACTCAAGGGTAAACAAGTCAACTGGTCCAAATCTCACTGCTGGACTGGGAGAGCCCCGTTCTCCTCCAGGAGAAGGGGGTGTTCATCGGACCCCCTGATGGCCAGGAGCCTGGAGAGGCGAGCGTGGAACGCTGCTGATTTCAGCCCTGCTTCAGCCTGGGTTCTTACCACACATTAACCACAGATACCGCTGAAGCAAAGACAGAAGATAAAAAGGAAAAGCTTAAAACAATGGTAAAAACTGCTTTAATGGCTGTTTCTTTGAGGAGAAGATAGGTTAATTCAGCAGTGCTGCATGTACAGTACTTACATGCAATTAGTGTGTCACCAAAGGGTAAGACGTCCTTGAAGGGGTTCAAGGCCAGGTTGGATGGGGCTTTGAGCAACCTGGTCTGTTGGGAGGTGTCCCTGCCCAGGGCAGGGGGATGGAATGAGATGATCTTTAAGGTCCCTTCCAACCCAAACCATTCTGTGATTCTATGACTGATGTCCTATTTTGGGTCAACCTCAAGCTGTGTTTTTACCACCCTTTAGAGTAGATAAAATAGACCTGCAGATGCGGACAGCTGAGGTTTTGCCCATCAGTCCCACAGCTGAGAGGTTGCACTCCTGGGTGGGAAGGCTGAGGGAGCTGGGGGTGTTCAGCCTGGAGAAAAGGAGGCTGAGGGGAGACCTCCTCGCTCTCTCCAGCTCCCTGAAAGGAGGGGGTAGCCAGGGGGGGTCGGTCTCTTCTCCCAAGGAACAGGTGATGGGACAAGAGGAAACGGCCTCAAGTTGCACCAGGGGAGGTTCAGATTGGAGATTAGGAAAAAATTTACACGGAAAGGGTTCTTAAGCCTTGGAATGGGCTGCCCAGGGAAATCAAAGAATCATAGAATCACAGAATTGCCCAGGCCGGAAGGGACCTCCAAAGGCCATCTAGTCTGACCCCCCCGCAGTCAGCAGGGACACCCCCAACTAGACCAGGTTGCCCAGGGCCTTGTCGAGCCTCTCCTTGAATATCTCCAGGGAAGGGGCCTCAACCACCTCCCTGGGCAACCTGTTCCAGTGCTCCACCACCCTCACAGTGAAGAACTTCCTCCTAATCTCCAATCTAAATCTGCTCCCCTCCAGCTTAAAGCAATTTCCCCTCGTCCTGTCACTGCAGGCCTTTGTAAACAGGCTCTCCCCGGCCTTCCTGTAGGCCCCATTCAGGTACTGGAGGCACCATCCCTGGAGGTATTCAAAAGCTGGGTTGACATAGTGCTCAGAGACATGGTTTAGTGATGGGTTTTATCAGAGTTAGGTTGAAGGTTGAACTGGATGATCTTAAAGGTCCCTTCCAACCTGGATAATTCTATGATTCTGACTCAGGGCTTTACATCCAACTGCAGCTCACAGGGAGGACTCTGGGAAAAGCTGAGTTAAACAAAGCACAAGGTGTTGGCACAGTGAGACGCTCCCGCGTCTCGGATATTGAGTGGCAAAAATGTGGATTTCAATAACAGCAAATTCTCTCAGCCACACCTGACAGCGTGAAATCGCTGAGTGGCTGAAAGAAAAAGGATTAGCTAAAAATTAGAGGAAGCTTCAGAAACCTTCAAAACCAAAGCAGTAATTAATTTTTCTCTCTTTCTGTTTCGAATTTGTCATCTAAAAGAATGAAAAAAATGGTTAAATATTACTTGCTTGTCTGGGTTTTTATGTCTATTTTCAGTTTCTGTTTCAATAGATAGGCTGTTATGTGTGACTGTTCCAAAGTGATACCGTCTATTAAAAATCTAATGTGGCCTAGGGAAGCCTTTTGTTAAAAAAAGGTGATAAGAAAACTCTCTATATGCTTAGCTAAGACCCACATTATCCATATTTGGGGAGTAAAACTAAGATTTTACAGAAATATCTCAAAGTTTGATACCAAATCTGTGTGAAAAGATGTCATAATGTATTTTTCACTTTCCCCAAGAAGTTCAGGAAACTCAGGGCCTGGTTTATTCCCTGATTTGATGTTTATGATTGATTTCATCTTAATAAATTTCTCCTTTGAGAGCATCTGAAAATTACATCGCCAAGGTCCTGGGCTGTCTTTTGCTGGTTTGACATTACTTTTGGCCATGCTAAAAGGAGGAATGAAAAAAGGGACCAAATTTATCACAGGCAAAACCATTTAAAAGAGATTTTAAAACCACAGAGGTTGTTTGACTCAGCAGGAGCCTCAGCTCCCAGTCCCTGGAGATCAGCGTGACTGAGAACCCAACCTTCGTCACTTCTGGAAATCATGTCATTTATTGCCAGAGGAAGATGACGGTGGTGAGATGGTTGGGTTTGATTTTGAAGAGATTATGGGGCTGGACAAAGAGAGGACATTTCAGCTTTCACTATAAAGCTCATGGTTATTGTGTCTTTAAATTATTGTGTCTTTAAAACAAGACATTTACCCCCATTTTTTTCAAGTTTTGTGGTTCAGATTCTTTAACAGAAATGTTCTTTCTGTTCCCACCCACCAGCATAAAACACAGGTGATCCCTGAGAGCCTGGGTGGCTAATTTTCTTCTGCTTTGCAGCACATTTTAGGATCACAGACTGATTGAGGTTGGAAGTGACTTCTGGAGCTCATCAGCTCTGACTCCTGCTTGAAGCAGGGCCGGACTGTAAGTCAGGTTGAGTTGCTCTAAGCTTTGTTCAGTGGGTTTTTAAATATCTCTACTGAAAAAGATTCCCCAGGTTCTCTGGGACACTGCATCAGTGTTTGACCAAACTCACCGTGAATTTTTCTTCCAGATGCTTAATCAGTTTCCCTTATTGCCACTTGTATTTCTTCTTTCCTCCTTTCATGGTGGACCTCCAAGAAGAGCCCGGTTCCTCTCAGCAATCAGATCCCTCCTTCCCCTTCTCTCCCCATGTGGAGCAAACCCAGTCTTCCCAGATGTTCCTCACACATTAGGTGCTCCAGCTCCCAACCATCTTGGAAGCCCTCGGGACTTGCTCCTCTACAGCAAAATTCCCCACCCGGAGAAGGAATCACTTCTGTACTTAGTTGGCATCCAAAGACGTACACTCAGTCTTTCAAATTAACTTCAGTTTGTTATTACCAAACTCCTCTTCAACCCACGTGACATCTGCATGATGAGTTTGAACCAGAAATGGGATTTTCCATGTCCTATTTTTCTAAACAAGGAACACTGGAGGAGCTGGCATGGCTATTGGTGGGTCCACGTAGAAGCTCAGCTGCTATTCCTGGAAGGGCAGGCCTGCTGGGCTGCCTGGGACATTCCTGGAAACACACTGCTCCTGCTTCTCCATTAAAATACATTTCCTGGGACATAGCTCATGACTTCAAGAGTTGAGCCATCTGAC
Organism: Calidris pugnax; assembly: GCF_001431845.1. Taxonomy (NCBI): domain Eukaryota; kingdom Metazoa; phylum Chordata; class Aves; order Charadriiformes; family Scolopacidae; genus Calidris; species Calidris pugnax. The sequence goes on along the minus strand of NW_015090831.1, from coordinate 258,866 downwards.
CTCTTCAGCCTTGCAATATTTTCTCTTAGAAAGGCCATTTTCTGCTACAGTTGGTTTCTCCAGGGGGAAGAGAGCCACCAGAAAGGCCATCTTAGAGCAAGAAGGGTGGGTTTGTAGAGGTCCTCTCGCACATCCCAGAACTGTTGGTTCTTCAGATCATGGTACAAGGCAGCACAGATCCACTCTGTTGACAGATAGATTAGTTTCAACAATTACCACCACAATCTGAGGACAAATCTTTTCCCCCCACCATGGTGATCCTCAGCCTCAAATTTTGTTTCTGTACTGTTCTTCTCCTTACCCAGCGCCTCCTCTCTACATCATTTGCTAGCAGCAATTTACAATAACCATTTTGTTTCATTTTCCAAATCATTTTTTTCCCTGATTTTGCCATATGGTATTATATTTTGCCGGAAAGTGACAAAACAGTATAGGAAAAGCTTGATAATGTTCTTGTAACTTTAGAAGGCTCCACATCGCAATAAGCCTGAAGCTTTAAACAAAGAAATTGCTATTGGCCTAAATCTATGCATTTGTTTTTCTGCTTTGACAGTAATATACTTTTTCCTGCTGGAACCACCATATAAAACTTTTATTGGCTCGGTGTTGAATACAACAAAAAATTGATTAGGAAGTGGTGGTGTTTTTGCTTTAGGGGTTGCTGTGGGTCGGTGGTAGACAACAGTTTGTGTGCATTTATTATTATTTAAATTTTGAGTACAAGCTGTTCATCAAGTTCCCCGAGTGGGTAATGTCTCAGGAGAGCGGGTACACAAACTACAAATAAATTTATCTTTATGTCTCCTGCTGCAGGTACTGTAACAGAATATTGTCTGATAGTCAAAGCGAGAGGAGAAAGTGTCTCTTGCTTCATTATATTTTGCTTTTAAGGAAAACTTAAATCTATCATTCTTTTCCACCAAAGAAAGCGTAGCCCACGTTGCATTATAATTTCACCAGGAGGAAAAAGCTTGGCAGTTTACAAATGTAGTTTGGATAATCCAAACAGGTTGGGATTACAGCTCCTTGCAACTCAGAGGCTTTATGGATTGTTTTCCTCTGAAGGATTAAGCTGTGACTTCAGGAAAAGCTCACAAAAAAATATCTGTGCGTTTCCAATCAAGAAAAAACTGCGCAAAGAAATTCATTACCAACCAACCACCGAGTACTTGGGGGAACATGAGAATGCATTCATTTCAGCTCCTTCAAAATATAAGTGTTGCACTGGCATTTTTTCAACTGAAGATTTATACTAAAGCTCTGATGTCATTTTCTTTTTATATAATGGCAGCATTTTTCCACCCCTTTGTTTCGAAGAATGATTAATTAGTGACACTATTCAGGTACTTGCAGAAACGCTGCCAAACCCAGCCATTCTTTTGTTTTACGAGATTTTTGCTAACCTGGAATAGCCAGAAGCACTTGGCGTCCTGATTTTTAATCTCATAAGTGTTATTTGGGATTCCAGGGCTAAAAATTCCCATCACGCCTGCGACATTCCCCGATTTTCCTATGCAGGAGGGTGGGACCTATTGCACAAACGTTGCTGGAGCCTCCAAAGCCTCAGCAGAAGGAGGAAAGCCTTCCAGGAGTTTGTCTTGCGTTGCCGCACCGTGGGGTAACCTAGATAGAAAGTGAAAGGGTGGCAACTGGTTTTCCTTTTAACAAGGTCCATGTGGGGGTCTTCAGAAATTGGCCCACGTGGTTGGTTTGTCTCGTGTCCTGCCTTGAGCGACACGGGACTAATTTCCCAGCTAATGCTTGGGGAAATGGCACTTTTGGGAGGCTCTGGTGTCTGAATTGGTGGAAATATTCCCTTTACAGCCAGCTCTGGGGTGGGGGTTTCAAGGTCTCGATGTTTTCGAGCTCCTCGGGTGCAGGGATGAGGAGGAGAGACCCGGGCACTTGACCCAAGCTGCCAACAGGATTATTTCATACCACAAATGTCACATTCAGTATAAATTTATAAGTTTGCTGAGGAGTTTCTCTCTCTCTCTCTCTCTCTCTTTCTCTTTCTCTCTTTCTCTCTCTCTCTTTCTCTCTTTCTCTCTCTCTCTTTCTCTCTTTCTCTTTCTTTCTCCCTTTCTCTCTTTCTCTCTTTCTCTCTCTCTGGATCAATATTTGTTCTTTAGTGTTATTAATGCTAATTATTTAGTAGTATTCTATTACACCTATTTATATTTCAACCCTCAGGTTTCCTTGTTCTTCTCAACTCCCTTTCCCAGCCTTCCCTCCCTCCCGAAGCCACCCTGGCTGTCCCTGCTGGGGGTGCACGGCTGGGGATAGTCCTTGTGTATTTTATATTGGTATCAGGATCAATATTGGTTCTTTAGTGTTATTAACACTAATTATTTAGTAGTATTCTATTACACCTACTTATATTTCAACCCTCAGGTTTCCTTGTTCTTCTCAATTCCCTTTCCCAGGTGGGGAGGAGTCATCAGGTGAGAGAATAATCATCTAAAGACAATAAATTGCTGTAGGTTCCTCAAACCATAACATCTTGTCCATTCTCTTCTTGGTTTGAGCCATTTTCAGCTGCTTCTGCCTCTCTGTGCCCTAGCTCTCCAGTAAATCCTGCCTCTTCCCCAGTGACCTGTACTGGTTGGAATGTTGATGTGTTTCCCGAAGCCACCCTGGCTGTCCCTGCTGGGGGTGCACGGCTGGGGATAGTCCTTGTGTATTTTATATTGGTATCAGGATCAATATTGGTTCTTTAGTGTTATTAACACTAATTATTTAGTAGTATTCTATTACACCTACTTATATTTCAACCCTCAGGTTTCCTTGTTCTTCTCAATTCCCTTTCCCAGGTGGGGAGGAGTCATCAGGTGAGAGAATAATCATCTAAAGACAATAAATTGCTGTAGGTTCCTCAAACCATAACATCTTGTCCATTCTCTTCTTGGTTTGAGCCATTTTCAGCTGCTTCTGCCTCTCTGTGCCCTAGCTCTCCAGTAAATCCTGCCTCTTCCCCAGTGACCTGTACTGGTTGGAATGTTGATGTGTTCTGCCCAGGAGCCACCCTAGGATACCTTCGGTGCCTACCTGGACATTTCTGAGCCTCCTGGGTTATTGGGTTCACTGGGGAGGGTGTCTAAAGACAATAAATTGCTGTAGGTTCCTCAAACCATAACATCTTGTCCATTCTCTTCTTGGTTTGAGCCATTTTCAGCTGCTTCTGCCTCTCTGTGCCCTAGCTCTCCAGTAAATTTCTTTCAGGAAGAAATTTTTTACTCTGAGGGTGGTGAGACACTGGAACGGGTTGCCCAGGGAAGTTGTGGCTGCCCCATCCCTGGAGGTGTTCAAGGCCAGGCTGGATGGGACCTTGAGCAACCTGCTCTAGTGGGAGGTGTCCCTGCCCAGGGCAGGGGGTTGGAACTAGATGATCTTTGAGGTCCCTTCCAACCCAAACCATTCTATGATTCTAAATCCTGCCTCTTCCCCAGTGACCTGTACTGGTTGGAATGTTGATGTGTTCTGCCCAGGAGCCACCCTAGGATACCTTCAGTGCCTACTTGGAGATTTCTGAGTCTCCTTGGTTATTGGGTTCACTGGGGAGAAGGTGGCCTAACTCCACCTCTACACAGAGTGAAATTTTTGTTTAAAATATTTATGACAAAATGATCTTTACTCAGGCTTTCCCATCCCTACTTGGCTACATTATCTTCATTGTAGTTCCCCAAACATCACCTTGAGTAATTTGCATTTGCAGTCTGTCATTGTAGTTCCCCAAACATCACCTTGAGTTATCTGTAATTTGCATTTGCAGTCTTCCAAGGCAAATGTGAGAACTCAGACTTGAAGGCATCATCAGTGAGAGTGGACGGGCAGGAAATGGTTCTCACAAAGTGGCCTTTTGGAAGCCCAGCTTAGAGGGCATTGTGCCACCAATGTCCTCCTGCCCTGTCTGCTCTATCTCATGCCCACAATTCAGTTTCCACTTTTAACTCTTTTCTTTGTGAAGATCAGATAACTGTTGTGAGCAGGTCCTGCTGTGTCTACTGCAAACCCGAGTCCGGGACACGAGGAGGAGGCTCTAAACATCCCAGCTTCAAGTTCAGCCTTAGAGGAACACGTAGTTAGACACAGCTGTGTGAAAATATTCTCTCAAGGTCAATTCAAAGTGAAACAAAAGCTCTGGGAGGCGTGAATGGCATTATTCATGCAGTGAGAGTGCCTGCGGGTCTGTGTGTGCACCAGACTTCCCTCTCCTCGATTACTCAGCTTTGTCCCCACACGGGGACAAACTGGTGTGCCCTCCAAACTGGCCTTTCCTCACCTCTGCCTTGAACCCAAAACACAGGGTGTCTGCACCATGCCCTTGGTATGGTCCAGCCCTCACCACCACACACCTGGGCACCAAGCCCAGCCCAGCACCCAACAATTGGTGCATCTTCTAACTGTGGGCCAGCTGCAGCTCATCACCCAAGCCTTCCACATTCATGCCACCTGTGTCCTGGGCTGCATCCCCAGCAGCGTGGCCAGCAGGGCAAGGGGGGGATTCTGCCCCTCTGCTCCTCTCTGGGGAGACGCCCCCCTCAGTGCTGCCTCCAGCTCTGTGGCCACCAACAGCAGAAGGACATGGACCTGTTGAGGCCGTGGAGATGCTGGGAGGGCTGGAGCCCCTCTGCTGTAGGGACAGGCTGAGAGAGTTGGGGGGGTTCAGCCTGGAGAAGGCTCCGGAGAGACCTTGGAGCCCCTTCCAGTCCCTCAAGGGGCTCCAGAAGAGATGGGGAGGGACTCTGGATGAGGGAGGGGAGCCCTAGGAGGAGCGGGAAGGGTTTGACCCTGAAAGAGGGGAGATGGAGCTGAGATGTTGGGAAGAAGTTCTTTGGTGTGAGGGTGGTGAGAGCCTGGTCCAGGTTGCCCCGAGAAGCTGTGGCTGCCCCATCCCTGGAGGGGTTGAAGGGCAGGTTGGAGGGGGCTTGGAGCAACCTGGTGTGGTGGGAGGTGTCCCTGCTCAGGGCAGGGGGTGGCACTGGATGATCTTTAACCAAACCAACCCAAACCATTCTATGATTCTATGAAGTCACGTGTTTATACCAGCTATTGCTTCTCCAGGAGCAATGTTAAGAGCTAAGCTCAGCTGAGCAATTTATTCCTATTTAAGTGACTAATGGTGCAGCATCACTCCCTGAAAAAGATGGGATCAGTTTCCCTGTTAGCACATTGAGCTGCTTCTCTCTTGTGCTTTTGCTTCAAGTCAAACTCTCTCTGGAAGGAGGAGCAGTGTGTTTGCATTTGAGGTGGACCTTAATGCCTCATACCCATGGCCAGGTCCTGTCTGGGATAGCCCTGCCCCAAACCATTCTATGATTCTATGAAGTCACGTGTTTATACCAGCTATTGCTTCTCCAGGAGCAATGTTAAGAGCTAAGCTCAGCTGAGCAATTTATTCCTATTTAAGTGACTAATGGTGCAGCATCACTCCCTGAAAAAGATGGGATCAGTTTCCCTGTTAGCACATTGAGCTGCTTCTCTCTTGTGCTTTTGCTTCAAGTCAAACTCTCTCTGGAAGGAGGAGCAGTGTGTTTGCATTTGAGGTGGACCTTAAAGTCATGTCTGGGATAGCCCTGTTTCAGGAATTTGAACTCAAATGATGGGACCGGTGGGAGCAGAGAGGGAGAAGACAGGAGGAACTAGCTGTATTTAAAAAGGTAAGTGAGGTACCAGCTGTAGATGTTCACGTGTATTCAATTAGCCCTTCCCTTGCTGTCACCTCCATATAGTGGACTTAACCAGTACCATAGAATGGCTTGGGTTGGAAGGGACCTTGAAGATTATCCAGTGCCACCCCCTGCCCTGACCAGGGACACCTCCCACCACACCAGGTTGCTCCAAGCCCCCTCCAACCTGCCCTTCAACCCCTCCAGGGATGGGGCAGCCACAGCTTCTCTGGGCAACCTGGGCCAGTGACTTCCCTGGAAGCAGGTCTTCTAAAGGGGATGCATATTTATAGAATCATAGAATCATAGAATGGTTTGGGTTGGAAGGGACCTTAAAGATCATCGAGTTCCAAGCCCCCTGCCCTGGGCAGGGACACCTCCCACTAGAGCAGGTTGCTCAAAGCCCCATCCAGCCTGGCCTTGAACCCCTCCAGGGATGGGGCATCCACAACTTCCCTGGGCAACCTGTTCCAGTGTCTCACCACCCAAGAACTGATTTTACACGCAGCAAGATATTTCAATGAACAGGGATCAACAGCAATTTGGAAGAGGAAATACAATATCAGATTTGCTATGACTGATGTCTGCATAATAAAAGTGTCTTTTTTTGTACTACTTTCTGAAGAAAACCTCTTTGGCAAGGAAGTAGAGAAATGTGAAGCTTGAATACCTTTTTAAATCTGTGTGTTGGTTGCGTAACCCGCCACAGAAGACTAAAAACTTTCTTTCGTTATTATGAATTTATGTGCTGAGAGCGCGCTACCGGCAGCATCCCCACTGCACGACTCCTTCCCACCCCAACACTTTCATTTTCCTTTTGACTTTTCTTGCAATCAAGCTAATATTTCTGCTTCCTGAAGCACGGCAAGGTTGTTGAGAGACACCCTCAGAACTAGGTGGGCCGGGAAAATGTTGCCATTTTTAATCAGTAAAAAAAAAAACCAACTGTTTTATCTGGGCCTCCAATCTAGAAGACAGCGATTATCAAGATTTTTTTTTAGGTAAGCACATAGGTTTTAGGGTATTTATACCAAGATACGCTTTGTGTATTTCCTGGTTTCTTATTTTTAAGGTGCCCTGCAAATTGATTTTTAGAAAGCAGACCCACTTCCACCCTTGTGCTAAAATTTAGCAGAATTTTAGCTCTGAAGAGGAAGGGGAGTAACTCTTACCGCCGGGGCAGAGATCTGCACAGAGGCCACTTTAGGGAAGTGCCTTCACAGAATCACAGAATGACATGGGGTTGGAAGGGACCTCTGGAGATCATCCAGTCCAACTCCCTGCCAGAGCAGGTCCACCCAGAGCAGGTCCCACAGGAACGTGTCCAGGTGGGTTTGAATGTCTCCAGAGAAGGAGACTCCACCACCTCTCTGGGCAGCCTCTGCCAGGGCTCTGCCACCCTCACAGCAAAGAAGTTCCTTCTCGGGTTTAGGTGGAACTTCTTATGGTCAAGTTTGTGCCTGTTCCCTCTTGTCCTGTCCCTGGGCACCACTGAAAAAAGCCTGGCCCCATCCTCCTGACACCCACCCTTGAAGTATTTATAGGTGTTGATCAGATCCCCCCTCAGCCTTCTCCAGACTAAAAAGCCCCAAGTCCCTCAGCCTTTCCTCATCAGAGAGATGCTCCAGGCCCCTCATCATCTCTGTAGCCTCTGCTGTCCCCTCTCCAGCAGCTCCCTGTCCTTCTGTATATACATTAGCTATGAATATCCTTATTATTACATAGCCTTTCATGAAAAAATATTGCCGTTTTAGAACACCACTTTGTTTTCAAATGTGGAATTTTTGCTTCCTCTTCTATCCTGCCTGTTTTAAAAATTAAGATCAGTTTCCTGCATTCCCAGCTGCACTCGTACAGGTGGCTAATGGTTTTATTTGATGTTCTACATACGTTGAATGGAAATACGATGTTGAGAGAGATGAATATAGACATATATGTGTGTCTACATCCATGAAGAACAAATTTCAGCCTACAAGGTAAAACTGAATGTTTTTGTAAGCACCTCCTTATCATCTCTCTTAAAAGGAAAGCTTTTCCCACCTCAGCAACTGGTATCTGTTGGGAAAACTGGTTGTTCTGTGTAGTCTGTGTCGTATATGGATATAAGGAAGGGGTCTGTCATATTGGTTGCATATAATTTGAAGGCAAATTCATCTGGTTTCATAATGGCATTGCTGTTAACTTGTTGTGTCACAGAAAAGCACAACAACAGTCAAGAGTGGGTTTATCTTTTGACTCAGAATCCAAGATTTTATACAACAGGAAGGAGCTGCTCCAGGTTCCTTTAAAGAGCTAACGGCCCCTCCCGATGCCTGTGTTAACCTCAAGACATAAAGCACAATTTTCTCCCATTTTAAACAGATTTCTTGACAAGGATATTTTTGGTCTAAAACTCTTAAATGAGGAGCTTCCTGCTGCTTCCCAGCTCAAGCACCTTCATCACTTTACCTTCCTGCTATAATTTGGGGAGCCGGCTATTTTCACAGTTGCCTTTTTATTTAGTTTTATATGGTATCTGTTGCTGTCAGGCTCAAGATTTTTAACTTAATTTCCAACTTTTTATCATTTTCCTTCAGAGCTTTAAATCTCCCAAGAAGCTATTCCCAACTAGATTCCAGGTTTGGGCTGATGATAGGTTTTGGTGACCTTAAAGAGGAAAAGGTGCGGGCTGCCAGTCCCCCCCCCCCAAACCCTCTGAATAATTTGAAATAGAAAGGGTTCGGAACAGCTGATACATTTAACTCCGAACATTAGCCACTAAGCATGCTTAGTAGCTACTTTGATCAAGCTCTTTTTCCTGACAAAACCCCCCTTTGAAATGAATAGGACAGAGGTTCCTTTCACTTCAATGGGAGTTCTCAGACACGGGGAGAAAGGAGGACTTCATAACCTTTAAAAAGGCTCCCCTCGTCCATTCATATCTCTCCTGGAAAGCTCAGCACTTTCCCTTGTGCCGGAGTTACTAAGCCAGTCTCTCCTGGCTACTTTCAGGCTCCCTTCTAGCGACGCTTCGCTTAAACACGAGATCAAAACGGCTCTGTAACGAGGCGGCTGCCGCCGAGGCAGGAACCCTGAACGTACAATGGCACCCGAAATATTCGTTAGCGCAGAATTCGTCAGCACCGCTTCCCTAACGGCATCTCCCAGCCCTCGCGCAGCGCGCACCTGGCACGGTGCACAAGACAAAGACAACCCTTCCGTACACTTCGTGCAAGATTATTCTTGTGTATTTACAAGTCATTAGCACCCTGAAATTGGAGTTACCTTCATAAGCCATACAATTAATTAATGTTTCAAACAGCCCCTCCCAAGGCTGAAGGACACTGTGCCTGTTCAGAGACCATTAAACGCTTCTGGAATCTCTCTTTCTATACTGTCTCTGCCTTTTTTTTTTATTATTTTAAATCCTTCTAGTATTTATAAGGAAACACCACACAAAATAAAGAACTGTTATATGCTCATGATACCATATTGCAATAATGCACATCGAGATTTCTTGCAACAATCATCCATAAGCGATGCTTCTGCTTTGTGTAAGACTAATGCAGTGAGAGATGTATATTATTAGCAAAAAAAACACCTCCAAAAAAACCAACCAAACAAAAAAGCCCCACAGAACCAGAAAAAAACCTGCAAAAAGACCACCAGAAACGACCCAGGCGTTAGGCAGCTACAGGGAGAACAAGCATTCCTTGTGTTGTCACTATGGAGAGAGCAGACCCAAAAGCAAGGACGTGGAAAAGCACCCGAGCCTATAGAACTCTAACATTTCCCTTGATCTACGTGTTCAAACACAATTTGGGTATTTTCTGTTTACCCAGTATGAGTGTGCACATTCAATTCCATTATCCTAGACAGAAAATATGAAGACAGGGCAGAATTCAACTACTGAGCAAATAATTTCGTTTGAGGTGCTGTTTCCTTGATTTGTGCACCAAAAGTAAGTTATTTTATCTCTAGGTCGAGTACAGCTCATAATTTTTTTTACAGCTGAAATTCTTCAGAAAACCTGCAATATTTTACAAGATTAAGAGACCAGGTTATGTACTGAAAAGATCTATATTTCTGGCTTAAAGCTAAACCAATGTAAGTTGAAATTTTAGTTCTACCCACGTTCATCTCTGCGCAATGACTTTTTTGACTACATTAAAAAAAAAACCAACCCTCAGTATCCTACAGGGCACTATTTAAAAAAAAAAACGCATTGCTTGTAGAAATAAAATAATAGGATGAGTTTAGGACTAAGAGCCACCTTGAGGGCAAATATGTTGCATTTTTGTTCTTTTTATTTTTTTGGTTTAAGCAGTGAAAAAGAACAGAACGTGCACACAAAGGGAACAGGTTATTGGTATCTATTGTTGAGTTGTGCTGAGTGAAAAAGCAAAAATATCCTCCAGCAGCGTGTAAAGTGCCTCTTTCTTGCTAGAAGGGAAGCAGAAAAGAGGAAAGTCCTTCTTGTCTTTTAACTACTTGAGGAAGTGCTTCAGGAGGAACTGCCTGTTCCGTGCAGCCAACCCAATGCTCGTTAGCTGTACAACGGGGTCTAGGTAATGGCATTATATGGAAAATGCATAAAATAAGCTGAAAATGCATTTTATTTATTGCTAAGATATGAAGAGGCATCCCAGCAGGTGAGGTTGGATTTGGCTCAGGATTCACTGAAACACCTGATTAAAAAAGCAACTTCAGGCAGAAGCGTATGCAATTCCTCTCTGCAAAATGGCAACCCTCCGCTGCTACCACCAATCACCAATCATCAGTTTGGAAATATCAAAACCGATTTGGGGTGTTGGAAGTTCGGCCACTTCGAAAACGGTGGTGAACTATAAATTCTAAGCTAGAAACTACACAACTTTTAAATATTTGTGTGGAGAGAACCATTGTTAGAGCATCCTCTACGCAGCTGGGGCAGCTCTAAGCAAGCTCATGATCTGCTTCCACATACAGCACGTTCATTCCAACCCAAGTCAAGAGTTGTCTGTCTTCATGGACAAAAATATTTGAAGGGAGTTATAAATAAGTGCAATCTATCCCATTTTTCATCTCTGTTTCTTTTCTCGTAATTTTTACAGCTTCATTTGTTCCTATGACTGTTACTGAGCATTAACCTGATGCTCTCACAGGAGTAGCTAATATAATTTCCAGGTCTCTTTCCCAAGCTAATTTGGGCCTTGGCTGATGAATGTAATGTTATTGCTGCTTCTTTTTTCCTCTTGGATATTACTGCACTTGTCTCATCTTCCTTATCTCTCTCTCTCTCTCTCTCTAGCTGGCACAGTTCTTGATTCTTCATTTAGTAAATCATGCGTTTATCATGAACGGTAGTTGTATTTGCTGTACAAAACCATATAAATAACAATGCAGCAGGTAACTAAAAATGAAGAGCAGTTCAGAGGCTGGACCTATTTGGTCAAGCTTCTTTTTTTTTTTTCCCTCAAAAAAAAAGGGAGTATTAGATACAGTTGGGACTTTGGTCCAAATTGAAGTAAAATGGCCAAGTTTTGTCTGCCTAAAAGTTCCAGAGACAGAAGAGTGCTCTGACAGCTCCTGTAGGAGCTCCAAGGTGGAGGTAAGAAAGAGCAGCCAGCATGATCTCAGGGTGTCAAAATAACATGGAAGTGATGAGGCATTTGAAGTACTAAATGTCTGGGGTGAAAGACTTTGCAGATTCAGGCCCATAGACTAGACAACATGGAAAGCTCTGGACTGGTAGAGGACTGTGGCTTTGTCCACACAGAGAATTTAGGATTATTCTTCCCAAGTAAAATGCGTTGTTCCTGTTCAGTGCTGCATCCTTTGAAAGCGGGCAGCACCAAACCAGGAGTGAGGTGCTTCTACAGAACAGCATCAAGGCGCACACACCATGCAGCTACTACTGCAGTAACTGCAGACCTATGGAGAGGTCTTCAGTACAAACTTCTGGGCATAAGAAGCACCTTATTTTGTGGTATGTAAAGCTTCTAGAATCATAGAACTGTTTGGTTGGAAGGGATCTTAAAGATCATCTCGTTCCACCCCCTGCCCTGGGCAGGGACACCTCCCACCACACCAGGTTGCTCCAAGCCCCCTCCAACCTGGCCTTGAACACCTCCAGGGATGGGGCAGCCAAAGCTTTTTGGGGCAACCTGGGCCAGGCTCTCACCACCCTCACAGCAAAGAAGTTCTTCCTCACATCTCAGCTCCATCTCCCCTCTTTCAGGGTCAAACCCTTTCCCCTCCTCCTAGGGCTCCCCTCCCTCATCCAGAGTCCCTCCCCAGCTTTCCTGGAGCCCCTTGAGGGACTGGAAGGGGCTCTAAGGTCTCCCTGGAGCCTTCTCTTCTCCAGGCTGAACCCCCCAACTCTCTCAGCCCCCACTCACAGCAGAGGTTCTCCAGCCCTCTCAGCATCTCCATGGCCTCCTCTGGCCCCACTCCAGCAGCTCCATGTCCTTCTGCTGTTGGTGGCCCCAGAGCTGGAGGCAGCACTGGGGCAGAGGGGTGTCTCCCCCAAAGCCCCCTTCAGCCCCTCGTTGAGGCTCAGTCCACACAGAGCAACTTTTGACGGAAGAAATAAATGAGCCGGTGTGAGTTTGTTTCTGAAGTGCTGGGTTTGCCACAGTAACTGAAGTCAATTCTCCTGATGGGTGTTTTTACTGCTAAAACCTTTTAGGCCCCCAAGCAGTTAACGATGCCAGCCACCAGCCCTGCCCTGAGGAGAGGAGCCCCGGGCCCGCCGGCCTCCCTCCCTCCCTAGGGAGAAGGAGCCCGCCCTTCCCGCCTCGCCGTCCCCACACGGGGCGACCCTCGGTGCCTGACGCCGGCCTCTACGGGGCACGGCGCCGCTTTCTCCGCTCACACGTTCCTCCCGATGCTCGATCAACGGGCACATCACCCCGGCCCGGCATGGCATGGCATGGCATGGCATGGCATCGCCTCAGCGGGCACCGTCCCGTCCCGTCCCGCCTCAGCGGCCGCGGCCCCGCCGCCCCCCCTCAGCCTCCCGCCC
>NW_015090831.1:245457-246202 GCF_001431845.1 Calidris pugnax | reverse complement strand
TCCCAGTCCCCCCCAATCCCCTCCCCCGCCCCCCCCACTCCCCCCCCCCGCCCCCCAGCCCCCCCCCCTCGGTTGCGCCCCCCCCCCCTCCCTCCCGGCCTCTCCCCCCCCCCAGCTCTCGCGTTGGCTGCCGGGATCGCTGGCCGCTTTGGTTAATGTCCGCCATGTTTGCCATGGCGCAGGGAGCGGATCGAGCGAGCCCGGCGCGGATCTAGGGCTGCGGGGCGTGCGCTGTGAGCTACGGGCGGCCCCGCGGAGAGCTGTTCCGGGGCGGCGGGACCCTCCATGGTGGTGCGGGCCGGGTGCGGGAGCGGCTGGGAGGCGGCGGCGAGGCCGCCCTGAAGGCCCCCCCCGCCCGCCCGGCCCCGGGGTGTTATTGTGAGGGGGAGACAATGAGCAAACTCTCCTTCCGAGCCCGGGCGCTAGACGCCGCCAAACCGCTGCCCATCTACCGCGGCAAGGACATGCCCGACCTCAACGACTGCGTCTCCATCAACCGGGCTGTGCCGCAGATGCCCACGGGGATGGAGAAAGAGGAGGAATCGGTAAGGGAGCCGCGCAGGGGGGGCACCACCCCCCCCCCTCCCCTCACGGGAAATAGGCCATCGGCATTCACTAAGCGCACTACGCACGCTCCCCACCGCGGCGCTGCACGGCTCTTATGGGGCCCTGCGCAAAGAGCGCAGCGTAAACTGCTGTCCGGCGCCGTAAGCGGGCCCTGCTCCGCCATCTTCTTTGCGTCCCG
>NW_015090831.1:187233-245135 GCF_001431845.1 Calidris pugnax | reverse complement strand
GGAAGGTGAGGGGGAGGCCTTTACGCTAGCGTAAGAGGGAGGAAGGCGCAAGATGCGTCTCTGAATGAGCGGGGCGGGCGCTGCGGCCGCAGTTGGCGTAGGGCGCCTTGGCTGCTGCCGCCGCTTCTCTGGTGCGCGGGAGGGGACGGGCCGGGACGGGAGGGGACGGGAGGGGACAGCGGTGGCTTCGGCCGGGCCAGCCCGTCCCCTGCCGCGGGTGCGGAGGGAGGAACGGCGGGGGGGTTGTGACCGCTACGCTTCCCGCTTGTATACTTTTTGTTTTTTGGTTTTTTTTTTTTGGAAAAGAGGTGTTTTCCCCCTGCGCGGTGTCCCGTCAAATGTCAAGACGCGCCGGCGTTGCACTAAGTCTTATTTTTTTTTGAGCGTTTAGGGTGATTTCTAAATCAACCGGCAGGAGTTAAAAAATAGATATGTGATGTTTGTGCTTGTAGTGTTACGGAGGGGGTGAAAAAAAAAATAAAAAAGCTTTTTTCCGCTTAGATAAAGATAAGTTTCTGGGGTTTTTTTGACGAGTATTAGGACGGCACCTAAGATGATGCTTTGAAGATGCTTATCCACGGTTCGGGTGCCTTTTGAACGCCCTGGTTTGTCTCGGTGATCTTCAAACATCCACTTCTGTGCTCCTTAAGAGTTGTATAAGGCTGAGGTGCGGGCTGTCGCCCGATGTGTCTGTACTTGTATGCAGAGCCGATAGTAAATGCACCCTCAAGAATTTCTTCAATGAATCCGTGTCTCCGCCTCAGCCAAACCTCTGTGCGTGGGGATTGGCTTTTCCCGGGGTACAGCTGTCAAAGCAGGCTCCATGCCTTTCTGATTGGGTTCTCTCACTTGGCTGTTGATATTAAAAAGAATCCTCTGTTTTACCTTTGTGGGATTTTTTTTTTGTTTGTTTGTTTGGGTGTTTTTTACTGTTTCCCGCATTGTTTTACAATGCGGTCAAAACTTCTAGTCCTTCCCGAAGAAGTGAATTTCCGCTAGAATCTGGGAGTGTATTTAAAAGCAACAACAGTGTAGTGGTACTAACGAAGTAATCATGGAGAGTAATTGGGTTTTCTCAGTTTTTAAAGTCCACCTTGCAACCCTGTGTTTGTATTTTAATGTTTATAAAATCAGGTGCTTTTTTTTTTACATGATCATGTTATTTTGATAAATCATATTTTAAAAAAACTTGTTAATGGCAAATTGCTGTAAAGAGTTCAAGCAAGCAAGCAGCTTGTGGACTGCTGAAGTGATGGTGAAGAAGATTAGATTTATACTTCAGTGAAACTGCTTTAGCGTTGTACTAAAGTGTTGCTTTTCTGTAGGAATGAGGCGTGTTTTCTCTGTACTGAAATGTGACTACATTTGATATATTATGTAATAGTCTCAAGATAAAATGGTCATTGAAGCAATATATAAGCGTAGTGCCAGACACATCAGCCAGACAAGATTATCAACTTGTACTATTAATAGATTGTTTAGATTATTGCCGTGTAGTGACAGTTTCATTCATGGGCTAGCCCTTTTCCCAATGTTGCATAAATAATGCTTTAATGTAGATTTTTGTGGTAGTGGTACGTCAAGCACTCCTAGGAGAGGTTGTTGTGGATGACAGTAGTTAAATAGCTGAGAAATATTTAAGCAGCTTTTCTTCATAGCAAATACTGCTATGATCGATTTGATCTATTTTGAAAGAGACTCTTGGAGGGAGGGAGAAATCCACAGACTCGTTTGTGATGGCTCAATTACTTGAGTGTCTCAAAGCCTTTTTTTTTTGAGCCCGGACTTGTGCCAGGGATGTGTCTGGTGAAAGGTGTTTGAAGCATCAGGGTGGCTGGTGATTTACATTGGCTGTACAGAGACACGGAGCCGATGGTCCCCTGTCCCCAGCACGCTGCTGTCCTCGCTGTGCCACCCTGCGTGAAGCCTGCCTGAAATCAGAAAGGGCTTGTAGTACAGCGTGTCGTGGGGTCACAGAGCATCTCCTAGGGCTGCCTTCCACTATGTATTTACAGATCTGCAAGATGTAAAAATAGTTAAGACTGTCATGTCTCTCTGACCTGTTCTTTACAACCTTGTGTCGCTACGACAGGCACAGGATTTGCTTTGTTCATGATAGATATTTCATACATACAAAAATGCAGCTTTTGGTCCATTTGTCTTTGATGTGGGGTGGGATTTTTCGATTTGTTGTGGGGTTCTTTTGGTTTTGGAGGGTGTTTTTTGTTGTTGTTGTTGTTTTTTTTTGGTTTTTTTTTTTTTTAACTAGTGCTGTTGTTTGGAGCATAGAAAGGTTTAAAACATGGGGGGGACCTAATGATTATCACTCATTCCTACTACTATTACTGAAGTTCCTTAGACTGTATTAAAATGCCATAGAGACACTGTAGTCCCAGACTGGGCAATAATGCACACTGCTGGTCATCCCACTACAAAAAAAAATGTATACTGCCCAGTTTGTCAGTATAAGCATCTTTATTTGACTTTTCTTTTGATTTTGTCTTGATGAGTATGCTGGAACTTTTTCTATTTTGTATTAAAATGCCATAGAGACACTGTAGTCCCAGACTGGGCAATAATGCACACTGCTGGTCATCCCACTACAAAAAAAAAATGTATACTGCCCAGTTTGTCAGTATAAGCATCTTTATTTGACTTTTCTTTTGATTTCGTCTTGATGAGTATGCTGGAACTTTTTCTTTTTAGTATTTTAGAGATTTATATCCACTTGCAGCATTTTACAAATCAGCAACTCGTTTCTCTCACTTGGAGATTCCAGCTGTGAAAGAATTAGGCTTCTGGTCCGTAGCATGTTTATGTTAGCAAGTGTTTGTAATTTACCCTAAATTAAACCTGAGGAAGAAAATTGTGTGGGTTTTTTTTTTTTATGTTGGTTTTGTTTTGGTTTTTCTGTTTTGTTTTTTTTAACTGAGAGAAAGATTACTATTAAGCAAAACGGGGAAGATGTCCTTTTGTGAGCTTCAGAAACTGAGCAGGAACATTTCATATTGTTTCTTTCTGATGAGTAAGAGTTGTATTTCATAATGCTAATGAATTGTTTTGGCTAGAAGGGGGGAAAATTGCAGAATAGATAAGCCCTGGCTTTGTTTCTTATCGCGTAACTGTGTTTTTTATTTGAATACATATTACTGGAGATAGCAGAGTTGCACATTGCAGGGGAAAATCATGCTTAATAATGAAGTAAATTCCGGCTGAAGGCTTTTAGAAGTAAATTTACTTGAGTTGTTAGGAAGCTAAAAGCATGGTGGTAATTGTTGATGCCTGCATTGTGGGGTCAAAGCTACCTGAGTGTTCATCTCAAAATCCTTGTTTGAACATAGATTCATTTACAGCTAAGTTTGACATCACATGACATGGCTAAGGTTATAGAGGAAAAAGTGCATGAATAGCAAGTTAAAGACGTGGTTTAAAGTTACTAAAATGCTGACAGAGTACGTATGAGAAGTGACTTTCATTCACAGTCCTTGAGTGATCACCTCAGGATGATCTTTTGCTGATCATTAAATGTAATGTTCAATTTTGAGTATTTTGATGAGCTGGAAGTAGTTAACTTGGAGAAATTTTTTCTTGCTTTCCCTTTTATATGTACTCTGTCCATCCCTTAGTTCATTCAGTTTCTGTTGTAACACTGGAAATGTGAAGTGTTCAGCGTCTGGCTTTCGAGGCATCCTGAAGCTATGATGCTTCTGAAGCAGCGTATTCATTCTGCTTAAATCATAGTTTTATGTTGATATTTTTGCTGATAAGGTGTATCCTACTGCAGAGTTTTGCTGATAAAATGAACTGGAAGAGTTCAAAATATGAACGTATACACACAGATATCATTAAATTTATGGCAATACTTGCCTTTTTTTTTAAAAAAAAAGTTTGCTGTGGCAGAGTCCTACATCCACATTTTTCTTGCATGTATTCTTACGCCTAAACATTTTTTTCTTGTGATTTCTGTTTATAAGATCAAACAATAGTCACTTCTTAATATTTTCTTGGAGCTATTTCATCCTGCATATGTGAGTGTAAATAAAGTGTAGACTGTGTGGGAACTTTAGACTCTGCTTTTGCCCCCTCTGTCTGTTGTTGAAACGGTACACATTTTACAGGTTATTATTTTTTTTTTTTTTTGTACATTGCATTAACTGATAGTGTCATTTATTGTTATAAGGAGATTAATGGAGTTGTTAATTACAGCTAATTGCCAACATAAAGGCAAGTAGTCTTGCTTGGTGTGTCTTCTGTGCACTGGAATTGTGTTGGGTGCATCCCTGCGACCAGCTTGCTTACTGCAGTGAAGTCAGAGTTTGGAATTTGGTGCTGGAGTCTCTCCTCACCTATTCCAGACACATTCAGCTTGCTTGGTGTGTCTTCTGTGCACTGGAATTGTGTTGGAATTGTCCCTGCGACCAGCTTGCTTACTGCAGTGAAGTCAGAGTTTGGAATTTGGTACTGGAGTCTCTCCCCTCTGCTCCAGACACACTTTCACATCTTTATTGGGAAGCATTAAGTCTTTTAAAGCTGATTTTGTATATGGAAATGTTACAGGTAGTTGCTTTCATAGCGTGAATAGATATTTTTTTTTTCTAATCCCAATTTAGCAATAATTATTTATACTAAATCATAATTGTTAACCAATAGATGCCTTAAAACAATTTGCTTAAATTTTCAAGTCAATGGTTTTTTATTTTAGAGAGAGATGAAGTTGTGTTGTTAGTTGTGCTGGTGATACCCATGACTTCTAGGAAGGTGCTTAAATAAATGCAATTGGGTATTACAGAGTTGCACAGAAAGGGTGAGGTTAGAAGGGACTCTGGAGGTGACCTTGGTGCACAGAAAGGGTGAGGTTAGAAGGGACTCTAGAGGTGACCTTGGCCAACTCCTGCTCAAGCAGGGCCACCTGGAGCTTTGTTGCCCAAACCATGTCCAGATAGCTCTTGACTATCTCCAAGGTGGGAAGTATCAAATGTGTGGGGATGTATTTAAGCTGTTAATCAGAATCAGAAGTACCTGCCTGGTACTGTCTGATGCACTCAGGTTTAAGTTTAAAAACATAAATGTACATAAATGACTCAATGTGGACAGAAACTATCCTAACTCAAGATTTGTGTGTCAGATGTGTGTTCCTCACCTGTGGTTGAACCCTCAAAGTCGCTTACAAATGAGGGGCTTTGTGGAACAAAGAAGCCAGGACACCACTGTGTAAAATGAAAGGTCAGCGGAGGATAACTTCAGTTCAAACCATGCAAGTGTTCTGTAAAACAAAATTCCTTCAAAGACTTCATGAAAAGTCTAAGTAAGAGACTCAAAAGATTGTATTTCCATGGGAAACTAAGTGAAATCAAGGCAGCAGACTTCCCTTGGGAAAGAAACGAGGTTTGCTTGATTAGAATCAACCAGCTCATATGTTGGGGAAATGTCATTCCCAGCACTAGTTTAATGCTCAGTTAGATTTCAGCACCTGTATTTATTTACTTATTTTGGATATGGTTGGAGGTTGCTGGGATTACCGAAGTGTGTTTGGTAGTAGGTAATGTACTGCTGTGTCATAATCTTTATTCATGGAATTGAAAACTTCGGTTCATGAGACTTCTCCTGCCTTCAGGTCCTGTGTTTTTCTCCCTCCCTTTGAGGCCCATTGCATCATGCAGCGATGTTTCTCATGAGAGCATTTTCAACTCCCATTTCCCAACCATTATTTCAGTTTTCAGCTGTGATCCTCTGGCCTTCCTGTGCTCTCACCTGCAAAATATTTTTGTGGATAACAGAGACTTCCTTTCAGTCCATGGCTGGTACTCATTAACGTCCCATTCGATAATGGTAGATCAGACTTAACACTGAGTAGGTTGGATTGTGTTAGTTTGACACTGCAGCAGGGATGAAAATAAGCTGTTGATGAACCATCAACCCAGTCTCAATGCTAGAGTAGCCGAGCATAGTTAACCAGTGAGCTGTTAAACTGGGGTGCTTTTGGCTAAATTTGTATTTATGTGGCTGAAGTTAAGCAATACAAAGACTTGCTCTTAAGTTTCGAGCTCATGATCAGTTTATTAGGGTTTATTGCATTAACACCTCCCAGCTAACCTGTAACGTCCGCTTGTGAGTACAGGCTTGGCCTGTGACAAATCACAGAATCACAGAATCTTCTAGGTTGGAAGGGACCTTAAAGATCATCTTGTCCAACCGTCAACCTAACTGACAAAAATAGACACCCACACAACAAACAAGAAGCATCACCATCACTAAACCATACCTCCCAGCACGACATCAACCCGTCTTTTGAACACCTCCAGGGATGGTGCCTCAACCACCTCCCTGGGCAGCCCATTCCGATGTCTGATAACCCTTTCAGTGAAAAAATTTTTCCTAATATCCAGCCTGAACCTCCCCTGGTGCAACTTGAGGCCATTTCCTCTTGTCCTGTCGCCTGTGACTTGAGAGAAGAGATTGACCCCCACCTCTCTACACCCTCCTTTCAGGGAGTTGGAGAGAGCAAGAAGGTCTCCCCTCAGCCTCCTCTTCTCCAGGCTGAATAACCCCAGCTCCCTCAGCCTCTCCTCACAAGACTTGTGCTCCAGACCCCTCACCATCTCTGTTGCCCTTCTCTGGACCCGCTCCAGCACCTCAATGTCTTTTTTATGGTAGGGGGCCCAAAACTGGACACAGTACTCTAGGTGAGGCCTCACCAGGCAAATAATTTATCTCAGAGTGTGCTTTTTAGGGTACAGCTGAGGCAGAGTACCTGTGGTCTGCAGGCCAGAGGGATGCTCTGCTTTTGGGAGTACTGAGGCCCATCCGACTGGATAATGGGAGGTGAGAGCCCACCATGGAAAAGCTGAGCATCCTGGACTTTCTATGAGGAGTGGTAGGAGGGACAGGAGGCTTGGGAACGGAGAAGCCTGAGACTGCTACGCTTCTGGTGTCATCCTGAGGTTAGGTGGGTTCAGCCATATCTGCAAACCACACTCTTAATTTAGATAAAGCTGCAGTTTTGCTGCAGGCTAGAGCCGTAGGCATGGGGTCACTTAACACCAGCCCATTAAATCTGTCCTAACCTGTTTGAGTTCACAGCAGAGAACAATGGTATCTGCAGGGACCTTAATTGAGAGTCACACCTCAATTCATTATGCAGGAACTTTCCCTTATAGGTAGGTTTCCTCAGGATGAGGTGTAATTCCATGATGAAAGCTTAGGGGAATGTTTTGTAATCTGCCTCTCTGCACTCTGTTGGGCTGCTCTGGAGCGTCTCAAGTGTAGGTAGCAATTTTTCCTTTCCCTTCAATTTAAGAACACCTTGGAAGGAAATACCTTGGGCAGCTTCAGTTGTTCTTTGAATTACATGGTGCCAGATTTCACATTGCTCCTGCTTGGCAAAATTGAGGAGTCGTCAGCTTTGTACAACTTCTGTGTTGACTGAGATCAGTTGAGATGTCCTGTTTGAATAATTCAGAAATTAGACCTTAAATCTGCTTACATTAATTTTGAGTTTAATTATTTTTCATAGAAAAAAATAATGATGGGTGCTAGACATTCAAAAGATTATTTGTAGTTTATTTTGCCAACAAAACTAATAAACTGTGCCTTGTTTATACTTATTTGAACAGTTCTGTGCCTTAGCATATTTATCATTCTGTTCAACTTTTTAAAAGATAGTACTTGTAATATTTACATAAACAAAATAAGTTAAAAGTTAGGTGTCCCAAAAGCCATTGAAAATTAATTGTAGAACCAAAATTTCTGTAACAAGTAGAGAACTGTACCAGAACTGAATTACTGTGTATGAAAAGGAATAAGAAGTGGAACAATAATTTTATGAAACTAAAACTAATATCATTATAGATGGTCATAATTACATATTTAATGTTGACTAGTTCTGAGTCAAAGAAATGAAGTCTTTTGAAATACACTATTTTAAAGGTTTGATTTTAATCCATTTTGGAAATTTCTACTTGTTAATATGTCATAATTGGCATATGTTGTGACTGAAGGTGTTGGGTCCCTGTCTATAACAGAACTACCCTAAATATAAGGCAGCAGAATTTTGCCAGTAAAATCCGAGTTCGTATTTTTCCTAATTTACTTTGGTGTAATTCTAATTGTGACTAATACATTTACACCAATAAAATGCCTAATCCTTTAAGGTAAAAGGAGAGATTACCACACCTGATTCTCATTGTTGTTTGGTTTTTTTTATTTTTTTAGAAAACCTTATTTCTTCAGAAATAAGCCAACAAGGAAATGCATGGAGTAAGAATATCAGACTTTATTAGGGACGAATATGCCTTTGGTGTGTTGTTATTTAAATGCACACTTCAGAGTGGAAGGAGCAGGTGAGCTGATACCAGGGTTGTATCCTCTCAAATAAAGAAGTCATTCCCCGCTGCTCAGTGTGTGAGGGCAGAACTGGGTTGGTTTTGTCTAATAGATTTATTTCTCTGCTCTCTGAAATTCAATGTACTCAACACCTCTCCAATATGTTCACCTTAATAGAATTTTCCCCTGTATTTTCTCATGTTTTTCTCTGAGTTTTCTCATGTTTATGTCATATTAAATTGCGAGAAGTTAGTTTGCCTCTAAGACTGTTCTCCAGTTTATTAATGTTACTTTTCAGTCAGTTTTCCACATCAATAAACTACCATTTTCTCCATTTTTCTCTCATCACATCCCCTGTGGCACACAAAGTGGTGCATGTATGTATCAATTCTTAGCCAACGTATTTATAAATGTATACTGCCCCCTTTTACTGAGTTGTTTTCTGGTGTTTACATCTTAATTTATAATTTGGCTTTCTTAGCTTCCTACCACTTTGATGGCTGCAAGTTATATTATTATTATTTTTTTTAATCTGACCAGTTTGAGTTGCACAATAAAAACTATTTCTACTTTGAAGCATCCTGGTAATGTCTGATTCCCCCGTGCTAAACTTTGATATAAGTTAGACCCTGGACATCTTGCAGTGGTACCTAATGACTAGATAAATAAGAGAGAGATGCTGTTATTACAGAAAATTTAAGAGTAATAATATAGTTTCCTGAGTTAAAGGTGTTCGAGTTAAGATGAAAATTTGTAATCAACTTTTAATAACTAATTCCTACCAATTACTGTAAGTGCACTTGTGTTTTAATATTTTTTTTTAAACATTTTTCTAAATTTTGGATAATTTAGACTTAGAAAAATTTAGAATTTTTCTAACT
Organism: Calidris pugnax; assembly: GCF_001431845.1. Taxonomy (NCBI): domain Eukaryota; kingdom Metazoa; phylum Chordata; class Aves; order Charadriiformes; family Scolopacidae; genus Calidris; species Calidris pugnax. The sequence goes on along the minus strand of NW_015090831.1, from coordinate 235,932 downwards.
GTAGAACTAATCTCTAGTATTTTTTTTTTTTTAGTATAACATGATGGATTTCTGTTTTGTTTGTCAGGTCTTCAGCACTCCAGGTTTCATCACTTTGGTTAGGACATTTGTTTTAAAAAAACCTCTGTAAGATACGAATTCCCTGGTATTGATGTATGAACCTCAGTTAAAAAAATGTGTAATAAGAACTTTGGATCTCACTCCTGGAAAGAGAATATTATGGACAAATCAGCAGGTTAAATCCCGGGTGTGGTGGGAGGGGAGAGGTGCTGTGAGCAGCTTCTTCTCCAATGTGCAAGTTACACCTGAAACTTGCCAGGAAATTGCATCGCAGCTGAAGATGAAATTAGCGGGCTCATTTGGTGCCCAAACTCTTGGTGACTTAACTTCCCTGCCCGCCCAGCCCAAACCACGGCAGGCAGTAAGTTCTGCTCTGACCACAGAAACTTGTTTTTAATGGGTGTATTTCCTCTAAGCAGCAGAGTGTGTTCACATCTCAGTCTGTGGCTGTTGTAACCAGCCCTCAGCCTTCTGATAGGCACCAGCAAAATGAGATTCCACTTAAACTCTGTGGATGAGTGAGAACTCATGTTTTGAAAGACCAGATCTTTAAGGTGACACAGTTTCTTTGCTAACAAATACAGGGCAGGTAGGCACAGCTCAGCCAGGTGAGGCTCTTGAGTAGCTTCAAGTGAGGTTCCTCTGCTGGGACCAGAAGCAGTGTGTGGAGTTAAGAAGTTGTTGGTTCATGAAAATCTCTGATATTTGGGTGGGATGAGGTGAGGCAGCAGCTGCTACTGGGAGACAGATCCCACCAGCTTCTGTTGGAGAATTTCCACAGCCTTCCCTCCTGGTGACTCTTCCTCCTCTCCTCTGCAAGGACCACAGTGGTGTCACACCTGATCACATGAAAGTTCTGATGCTTGAAGCCACGAATTAAACTGAGTTCACGTTCTGTGTGTAATACTGTTTTTAATAAAGAGGAAAACTTCTTGTTGTGGCATCTCAGCCTTTAAAAATACATTATGGGGTTAATTACATGAAAAATAAGAGGGAATATTTATATGTGTAGGTGTGCACGTTTCCATCCCCATTTGTCTGACTTGGACAGTTGAGTTATGCTAATTGAAGCAGAATAAAGAAAATAAAAAGGAATTCCACAGATGCAATTTGTTAACAACATTTTATATGTGTAAGGTTGCATTTGTTACATGGTGAATGATCCAAATGTATCACAGGGAGCCAGATGAAGACCAGGTTCTGTGTCTTGACTAGATGTTGCAGTACTTGCAACAATTTTCTCTTATGGGAGTGCAAAGGCATCTAGGGTGGGGGAAAAGGTCCTGCTTTTCAGGAAACATATATTTCATAAAGTACTATATTTAGCCTTTCCAAAAGGAATTTGTAATAATTTGATTTAATTGTTATATTGTAACAGTAATTCTGTTTTTAATAACTAATTTATATAAGTTTTGGCAGACCAGAAACTTGTATAATGAAATGTAGCTTTAAAATCTAGTGCTCTAGGGTTTTTTTGATGTTTCATAAGCAGTGGCAGTTTTGTGTCAATGGTATGTTCATAAATAGTGAATGATCATTATTTATAGGAATGAGATATTGCTCATGTTCTCATCCATTACTACTGTCCCACTCAGTAGGGTAATGTTTGGGTTGTCTCACAGTTGTTTCATGTCTGTTACTACATATTGTGATTAAAATTGCATTGCTTTTTCTGCATTAAACTTTTTAATAGATTTTTATTTTGGGGCTTTTCGTGTTGTAAGGTTTACTAAAGAAGCCCAGAAATGACTTTAATTATTCTCTGGTCAACTCACTTCCCCTGTAGCTCCATCAGTGTCCCGTCTTTTTGGTCCAAATTGGATTTTCTTCATTTAGATAGGGATCTATGTGGACCTATTTATCTAGATACAAAGTGTCGCTTAAGGATGTTGGGCTCAGTGAGGTGTTTTTGGTGCCCCTTCTGTTGTGTTGTTTCAGCCTAGATCAGCATTCTTGAGATAACATTCAGGTGCTTTATCTATAATCAGATGATTTGTATGTAAAGTGGTGGCCGAATGGCTTGGCTTTGGTTTTCAGATCGCCCTAGGATTGCTTTGTGAAGCTCCAATTGTTTAAGAACCTGGAAAGGGAAGTGACCGAAAAGTGTTGGGTTGTGTTTGGTGGTTTGGGTTTTTTTTTCTGTTGACATAGGAGTTCACTCACTTCTGAGATAATGGAATGACTTTAGAGTAGCTAAGTAATAAAAATCTTACCCATTCCGTGAGCCCTTTCCACCTGTAAGGAGGGCCTTACGCTGTACCTTTTCCTGCTTCTTGTGGGCTTTCTTGGGCTTCCTTCCACCAAGAATCAGAAAATCCTTTGGGAAACTGGGAGGAGTTTCAGCACTATCAAAGCAGCTTTGCTTTGGGTTCATTGGTTTGAACTTTTTCGTTGTCTGCCCAGTTCCCTGCATTACTTCATAATTAATAGAAACTTCTAAGGGGACACTATGTAGCAAGATGAAAGAGATCTGACAACTAAATAGATTAATTCTCAGTTGGATTAGTAGAAAATAATACATGATCATCTTTGCTAATTCACTAAAATATTTACTTTTAAAAATAAATTGGAAATGAAGCAAAGAGTTTTTTTTAAGATACTCAGTGCTGTCTCGGGGGTGAAAATCATGGTGCTGCACAGGCAGGTTTCCTGCTCTAGATGTGACTCCTTAGTTCTGTTCCCTGTTTTCCATCTTGGGGCAGAGGGAGGGAAAAGAAAGGCAAACAGCTTTGTAGATGTCTTCCTTCCACCTCCCCATCTTAAGCCTTTCAGCTACTTCTATGAAAAAGCAGAAATCTTTATTAAAAAAACCAGGTATGTGTGTACAAAGGGAGGGCAGATAATAGGGCTCTGGCTTTCGAAGGGGTAAGGCTTTTGGTCAAAGTAGCTGTTGAGCTTCATGACACTCTTCTGTACGTGTTGTCACCAGATGTTACTAGCTGTGCTTGGGACTTTGCAAAATGAGTTTGCACGTTTCAGCTCAATATTTTGTCCTTTTTGTTTCTGAATCTCCCTTTTCAATATAGAAAAAGTCACGTAATAAGCGAATTAGGAAATACAAATGATGTTAAGCTTGTAGGATCTCTAGGCTTTAGTAAGTTTTCCTTGTTTTCTTTGCTTTAATTTGGTGCTTGATTGCAGGTAAATTGGAAGGCTGGCTCTAGGTTGGCCTAGAACCAGCTTATTTTGAGTAGGTAAATTCAGTTTGAGTAATAAATTCACTTTTCCATCACACTTAGCGTGGAGTGCTATGGGGTTAAAGCCATCTATCTTGTTAAGAGATTTTAACACCTAAGCTGTGGTATGTTATGTTTTGTTTCCCATGTCCTGGTAACATCAGTTAAAATATTTCTTTCATTAAAGTCTGCAGTGTTGCAAATATGTAAATTTTGTGGCCTGAAGCTCCTCTGTGAAAGAGGCGGCCTCGGTGGTGAAGAGGAAATTCTTTTCTTAAATAGTGTCAGAGTGTAACGTGTTTCATTGCTTTCTACCTCACAGGGTGAACATAAATACTACAAAGTGAATAAAAGTGGTGAAATAACATTTTAAAGAGTTGTATCATTTCTTGCAAGATGTCATCTTAAGGAATGAAGAAGGGAATAGATAAGTTTAGTCCCAAAGCTTCGTCTTCTAGGGTATCTACACCCAATATGGAATTTCTCGTTGCAGGTTCATAATTAAAACAGTGATCAGCTTTTCAGAGTGAGGATGGTGTTCAACCATTGACATTGCCAGACATGTTCATCCAAAAAACTAGCACGTTTACTTAAAGTAGGATAAACTCTATTTCAGAGAGAATACTGTGAGGGATGACAACAGGGAGCTTAAAGGATAAGGGAAAAACCGAACTGGTCTGTAGGATCCAAGTGCTCTGTTTTTCAGCAGCAGAATAAAAGGGAGTATATGGGTAAATGTAGTTCTGATGGGTAAAAACAAACAATGTTCAGTATCGATCACTGTTTCCCTTAAAGTTTAACAAAAACAATCTTTAGGAGAGTGTTACCTGTTGACTTACAGTTCTGATGGGTAAAAACAAACAATGTTCACTATCAATCACTGTTTCCCTTAAAGTTTAATAAAAACAATCTTTAGGAGAGTATTACCTGTTGACTTAGTGCTATTGTTGAAGTTTCTATCTGGGACTTATTCATTATGAAAAAGAAATTTAGAAAGAATACGAAACCTGTGGTATTTTGGGGGTGAAAGGACATAGCAGTGAAGGTCCCTTGCTCTGGCTTGGACTCGGAGCCTGGTTCTGATTTGTGCAACCAAAGCTGGTTTTGGGTTACCAGTGTTGTAGGATTTTTTTGTTTTTTCCTCTGAGGAACAGTAAAAAAAAAAAAAAGGATAGCAGTATCTCAGTAGGGTTTTAGAGGTGTGATTTTTGAGTCCTGTTCTGGACTAAAGCTGATACTTACTTTCTGTCAGCCCAGTTGTGAAAGGCTGTCAGGTCCTTGGGGTTGGAGTTTCGGTGCTGGGGGTGTGAGACTGCTCTTGGTGCCCCCCACCACGGGGCGAGTGGGTTTGTGCTGGCAGGACAGGCCGTCTGCACCAGGGAAAACACACTGCATATATTTATACTTACCTAAAGCTAGTGACTCGAGCAGTTTGCTGTAAACTGTTGTCAGTGTGATGGTCGTGCAGTGAAGGTACCTGCCTGGCTAAAGTGCATCTTGAGAGATGAATCTGTCACTTGGAGAATGATTTTGTTTTAATGCGTAAATATGCTAAAGCAGCAGTATTACATCTACTAAACATTTAGATATTTCTAATTCTGGTATGCTGTTAGTTGGAGAAATAAGTCCATCTAAGCTGTATTTGTTTGAAATCTTTTAGTCATGCTAGTTGAGAAAGGTTTGGATGTGCTTTTTAAGGAATTAGTGAGTAATAACTCTTTGACAGGTACTCCTTTTTATTCCCATGGCAGCATGTTCTGTTTGCTATCATCACTGTTTCCTCTAATGTTCAGTTATTTTGTATGAGATCTTCATATCTCCCCTACTTCAGAATGAAGTACAAGTTAAAATACGGCGTATGTCTTTCAAAACCGTAAGAAAAGGTGAAAAACAGACAACAAGGTGTATTGGTGTGCTAGTTAGTAAATCTATCTTTAAAAACACTTTTTTCAGGTTTAATAAAGTCATTTAATTAGATTGACTTTCATAGAAAAGTCTTCAGAGTTTGTTTAAACAGAGCTGTTTGAGGAGCTAAAATTTTTATTTTCCTTAACTTCATGGTCAGTAGAAAGATTGGTTTTTTTCCCCGAATTTTAAAAATTGCGTAGCTTATCTGTCTCTTGAAGCTCTACTGTTCGATGAGTGACAGTAATACTGTTAAGACTGTTCTGTTTGAAAGCTGTGTTATGCTTGAAGGCTTTTTCCAGTAGAGTCCTAACACCGATTGTCAGGTTTTCCTGGGGAACTCTATATGCTTTCTCTCAGTGTTACAGAAACTGAGGGTCTGAGTTACTCGTCTGTGCTGTTTCATGGGCTGTGGAGCCAGAAGATGCTCTGAATTCTGGTTGCTGTGTGTCCTCCTTCACTACTTTTTTAGAAAAAGTTAAACCTTCTTTACCCATTCATTACTTAGGTCACTGTGGACCGATGAGGCTTGTCTACAAGTTATTTAATCCTGTTTTAGAAGAGTGTCTGGGTTTGTTTTCTTTCGGGAGCGTGGTGGGGAGCTGTTCTTGGAATGGCCTTTCCTGTTACTCTGCTTTCCCCAGATTTCTCAGAGATGTTGAGAGACTGGAAGACAATCTGTCCGTGGGCCGTTGGAGTGGCTAAAAGCTTAGACCGTGACTGCTCTGAGGAGAGTGTGAGGGAACTGCTCTTCTTACTTCTGGATTCAAGTTTTCAGGGCTTGCAAAAGTCATTCCTGACCTGTCTAGTGTTGGAGATAATCATCTTCAAGTGGGAGCTGGACAGATAACCTCCAGAAGTCCTTCCAAACAGTGTTTCTGCAGTACTCCTGCATACTGTGTTGTTAACAGTTAGGAGGCACCTCTTGGGACATCAGTTGAAAGCAACACAGTCGTGAAACAAATTTTATTTTAGTTGAATTACCCTCTCAGTGCTGTGAAGCTCTCCAAGAGATGTTTCAGTGGGAGAGTGACAGATTTACTCAGTGTATAGTAACTCAAGCAGATCACACCAGATATTTGATTGCATGCTTGTCTTAATTTTAATAGCATTCACTGGGGAGCCTGATGGTTTGATTTAATGTTGCTCCTTCTACTACAGGAGATTCCCCAAGCTGCTCTTCCAGTCCCTGATTTGTTATATTCTAATTTTGCAGAAATTGTATTATTTGTGTTTCTGCAAGATCTTAATATTTAAGAGGGTGTAATTTATTACATACCATTTACATATTTTTAAAGATTTGCTTTCCTTCATTACCCTGGTTTTTAAATAATGTTCTGTAGAATTAAAGAGGAGGAGATGCTGTTCTTGAGAAAATTTACCAAGTGTGTGGCACAGAGTGTCTGGGTGTGAGAAGACTGTGTTGCAGCGGAGTTACGGAAATGCTGGCTGGTTCTCCTCTTTGGGGTGTTGATGCCCGGCCTCTTGTGAGGCCAGATAGTCAGGGTCTGTGGAAGGGTCCCCCAGAAAACCAAATTTAGATGAGTAGACTGCCCTGGAGGGTCTGAAGCACACACACATTGCAGAGCTGCCAGCATCTGGCTCAAAGAGGAAGACCAGCCAGGGGGTGGCATTCAAAATTGTCCCATCATCGGACTGTAAAGCTCCTCTTGTTGCTGGTTGCATCATACAGGTGTTCTGCAGACTGTGCTGAAAGGGTGCACAGGCAGTGGTGTGAATCCAAATGCAGCATTTGGACTGGTTAGGGTTTTTTGCCAAAGTTTAACATGAGTCTTCATGAAAAATCCTTGAGAGAAAAGACACAGGGTAGCACAGGTTAGCACTAATTTAACATGAGTCTTCATGAAAAATCCTTGAGAGAAAAGACACAGGTTAGCGCTACCTTGGAGCAGTAGATGAGCTTCACAGAGTTTACTGATAGAATTATGTGTGAAAAGATCTTTGTAAATTAATCCACTTCTGTTCCTTATTTCACTTGAAATGATTGTGTAGCAATTGATTCCTGCCCTGTAAGAATGAAATGAAGCGATACCTGTTTAGGGAGCCGGTGCTTTTTAAGTGTGATTCTGTGATGACTGTTCTTTCTGTTTCTCTCAACTTCTAAAGAGAGCAAACTGGTAAGAATTGCTGGGTAGACAAGAATGATGAAATTAGCCATTCTTCTGATTCAAATCTGTTGCTTATAACACTTTAAAGGACTTACTATGCATCTCTTAACTGATTTGTATAAATTTTCTCTCTGACAGGTTTTGATGAGTTTGCCTTATACCACCCCTAATTTTCTATAAGGGTTATTTTGTATAGTTTGAATGTTTGACTTTTTCGCAGTCTGTAGAAGGTGTGGGTTATTGTTTGTAGTCCTGCCTGAAATTCACTAAGATTCCTATCAGTTAGGAACCCCATGGCATACAAAACAATGGAGAACACATCTTTCCTGTCACTAACCTGGAAATTAGCATCCTGCTGTCCTCTAAAATACTGTAAAGCCTCAACTCTTTTATCTGGGTCTCCTAGAACACCAGAAAAAATCAGTAGGAGGAAAGGATGACGGTCTTTGTATGGGCTTCTATATACCTAAATATACCTAACTAAACAAACTCTTCAATTTTCCTCTTGCAGGAACATCATTTGCAACGGGCTATCTCAGCACAACAAGTTTTCAGAGAAAAGAAAGAGAGCATGGTTATCCCAGTCCCTGAAGCAGAGAGCAATGTCAACTATTACAATCGTTTGTATAAAGGAGAGTTTAAGCAACCAAAGCAGTTCATTCACATTCAACGTAAGTTGTTAAATGTTGGTTTTGTCTCTGTGTGTGTGTGTCCCTGTCCTTTATTTAAATTGTGTAATCATCAAACAGTCTTGAGACAAAGTTGCTACAATGTTGAGAAAGTGGGAGGACTCAAAAATCCAAGGGGGGGTTTCTATATGTAAATTCCAGTATTTCTTCTCAAGTTCTGGAAGAATTTAAGGCTGAAAGCAGGGAGTGGAAGAAGGGTTGTCTTGCTTGCTGAAGGAGTCTGTAATGCCTGTTAACTCAGAAGTTCTAAATAAGTGGAGATCAATAAAATAGACCAGAGTTTTTGTAATTAAATCAGCCTTCATTCTACTGATGGTAATAGAGTTGTTGAAGGTTCTGTTTCAGCTGTGCTAACAGTGCAGTTCAAGCTATTCACTATAGCAGGGATATATTCTGGGCTATGGGTAACAGTTATTTTTCTGTGTTTTTCTAAAATCGTAGAGAGTTCCTTTTCTGTAGAGAACTCTGAGATTATTTTATAGATAAAAGGAAGAATTGTTTTGTATGAGTTTAGTTTCCTATGTCTAAAAAGACCTAATTAATTAATCTAAACTTGTAGTTAATTATAATGGTCTCTAGATTAATTGTTACCCTTTTTTTTGGTTGGTATTCTGTTGACAGTGACACACGTTTATAGTTCAGTTGTTCCTTGGCACACAAATCACGTTTGTCCTTTGCAGCCTGTGGTTCTAGGGGGTTATTTTGTGACTTGGACTTTTCCCCGGAGTCATCTTTGTAGCAAAATCTTGGATTTGCTCATCGCAGTGGCTTGTCAGTCCTTAATGGTGAAACACAAATTCGGTCCTGGGTCATGCAGAGAGAACTTTTTTCATCACTGATTCATGATTGTGGCTCTTAGTCATCCTGGAAAGACTGGCTAAAAGCACCTTGGACAGGAGCGTGGTCCTCAGTTGTTAGTTTTGGGGTTTGTGCCATTGTCTGCTTATAAACATGACCAAAATTGGAGTTAGGCAAAGGTACTTCAGGCCAACCCCAGCTGTATATTAAAGATTCTTGCATCATTTCTCACTAACATGGTGAAGTCTCCTGTTTTTTCCATGTACTTACAGAATGAGAGATTTTGGGAAATAACATGCTCAAGATTTCCTTATGATGTAGGAGAGATCATACTTGTAGTGTGAGAAATGAGCTAGAGGAAATTAAGTATTTCTGTCCTTAATAGAAGAGACAAACCTGCAGGCAAGGCAGGTTGAGTTAACTGAAATGAAGCTGCTGAATGAGGAATGTATTTTATTCTTTTTTTTTTGTTGTTAGACATTGCCAGAAACACTGTAAATATTGTTAATAAACATGTCTAAAAGCGTTAAATATATTATGCCAAAATGTTCTTTGTCTTGTTGAGACTCCCAGTCTTTCTGGACAGAATTACAGAAGGTATTTGAGCTGAAGATAAACATGAGATACTGCTCCAAGATAATTTTTCCCACATATTCTGCTTGGAGTAGGTGTGATACAAGGCAGCTTTATGCTACATAAACTGCTTAGAAATTCTCTTTTAATGCTAAAAGCACAAAGAGCAACAATACTTACTTTGGCCAGGGAAATGATGTAAACTGGTAGAAGGCAAGAGGCCATGCACTGTAATCCATACTTACCGGTGGTTATTACTAGAAAGCTCTGAGTACAACTAAATAATTTTGCAGTTCATCTGGTAGCCCGGGTTTTTAGTATTTTTAACTTTATTAGTATAATTATTTTCTTTAGACCAGTGGTTCTAAGCAGAGAAAAGTTAGTCTTTTTGTGAGGCATGGAATTCATGAATAAGTGTGGGTTTCAGGTGTTATTGGATTTAGGTAGCACCAGTTTGGGTGACTTTGACCTGAATATAAGCAAAAGCCATGAACTATTGAATTATTCAAATATGCTTAATAATTTTCCAAGCATGTTTGTCGTTTCAATAACATGAAGATGCATTGCAAGTGATTAATATGTAGCAAAGAAAGTAAGTTAGTGCACTTGTACCTATGCTAGAATTAAGTGAGCTAAATGGGTGTAAAAAAATTTGTGTCCCTAATAGAAACAATAAGAATGGAGCAAAAAGATACTGTGTTTATATAATATATATATCTTACCTATTTGTGGCTATATCACATAGCCAGATTGCTCAACTAATCTTCACTAAGTTGTGTGAGATGAACTCCAGTAATTATTTTTTTTTAATTTAAAGTGAAGGGCATTTCATTGAGTGTTCCCCACTTGTAGAGGATGCTGTGGCAGGATCTGTCCTGGCTGTGGGCACGCAGCCTGCCCTCACTAAGTTGTGTGAGGTGAACTCCAGTAATTTTTTTATTTTTTTTTTTTATTTAAAGTGAAGGGCATTTCATGTAACTGAGAGTTGCCCAGTTTTTACTCATTACATGTTCCCCATTTGTAGAGGATGCTGTGGCAGGATCTGCCCTGGCTGTGGGCACGCAGCCTGCGTATGTAAATGGTATTTGCATGCTGGCTCCCCTACTGGTTTATTGTGGTGCAGGTGGGGAGCACTGGGAGCTCTGTTCTCATCAGGTGCCATTGAGGCCTTACCATTGAGGGGGTGTTTTGCTGCTTTGTTACTGCTTTGGATATAATTACCATGATGTGGTTCTTCATTTGCTTTTGGTCAGCGCAGATGCATCTGCTGCCATCGGGATCGACTCTGCCCTCTCCTTTCTTACTGCCAGCACCTTTCAGGTGATGGTTGTTTTCGTGGGGAGCTAACTCTGGGAAGAAACTTTATCTTTCATTTTTTGGTTAGGTGAACACCTGTATTTATCAGTTTCTGTCTTGGCTCATGGCAAGATTGCTGGTTTTCATTGAGTGTTCCCCACTTGTAGAGGATGCTGTGGCAGGATCTGTCCTGGCTGTGGGCACGCAGCCTGCGTATGTAAATGGTATTTGCATGCTGGCTCCCCTACTGGTTTATTGTGGTGCAGGTGGGGAGCACTGGGAGCTCTGTTCTCATCAGGTGCCATTGAGGCCTTACCATTGAGGGGGTGTTTTGCTGCTTTGTTACTGCTTTGGATATAATTACCATGATGTGGTTCTTCATTTGCTTTTGGTCAGCACAGATGCATCTGCTGCCGTCGGGATCGACTCTGCCCACTCCTTTCTTACAGCCAGCACCTTTCTGGTGATGGTTGTGTTTGTGGGGAGCTAACTCTGGGAAGAAACTTTATCTTTCATTTTTTGGTTAGGTGAACACCTGTATTTATCAGTTTCTGTCTTGGCTCATGGCAAGATTGCTGGTGTTGGCAGGAGCAAGGTGGTAGGAGCGTGGCTTGTTGGAGAGGGAGGCTTATGGAACCGCTTGTTTCAGTGGGAACTCATGCCTGTGGCAGTGTGAAGTGACTGTGGAACCACAGCCTTAATTGAGTTAGCTAAATGAAATCGCCTAATTTAGTTCAGTTAAACCCAATGTAATGTAACTTACAGAAATCCAATTTGTTTTTAAGTTAAGTTAGTATAAACTCGGTTCCTGGGGGAGGTCAAGTAAACAAAAGCAGATCCCTGACAGGTACCGCGGTCGGGAGCGGTTGGAGCGGCAGAGGAGGTAAATTGGGATGTTGGGTTTGCAGCAGCAGCAGCAATTGGCACACTGAGTTCTGAGTGTTCCTACGAGGCCAACCTTACTGGTGGGATCCCCAGGGCCCTGTCCAACACTGCTCTATAGAAACAGTGTGGAGAAATTTTGGAGTAGGAAAGCCAGATACATCGGTCAGTCGCCAGAATCTCCCAGGAGCTACTGGGAGGAAGGGATATAGATGATCCATTTTTAACTACGTGAGCTGGAGATTGGTTGTTCTTAAAACACTAACTAGTAGCAGGTCATCCCAAGTCCGGTGCTTTCTGGGGCTGGGTCTAGTTCTTCCCTCATTCTTGCCGGCGTGAATGAGCCGTTGCATCTGTTGCCATGGCAGGGGCAGGAGCGGAGCCTGGTGATGGATAGTTGGATCACACAGCACATAAACCACCTGGGTCTTGTGATGGCTTCTGAAGCCAGCAAACTGCCATGGTAGAGGCCAAGTGCAGGATGAAAAATGGCTGTTTCTGGAACCAGCACAGCTCACCCAGTGCTTGGGAATAGAGGAAAACTGATGATGAAGGATGTCACTGCAAGTGTGTTTCAAAGTGCAGTGATGGGACAAACTTCAGGGAAGGAGGACGCTTCCGTGAGTGTCCCAGAGCTGTGGCGAGCCAGCTTGGGGTTGATTAACTATTTTGATGAGCTGCATGCAGCAGTTAAAGGAAGAGTGATCACTTTTGTTTCCTGAGACTCAGAGACCTCCCCAGGTTGCTGAGACTTCGTGGCCTCATGTCTGCAGTGAAACAGGAGGTGGAATGCAGATTTGCTCCCCTTGCTTCAGCGGCCTTGACCTCTGGAAACCCCCTTTCTTTGACAGTGAAGCATATTGATAACTACAGATCCTGACAAACAGTGTGAGAGGCATCACTAGCGAAAGAAAAGCGTTGCTAGAAGGCATGAAAAGTGGGATATGTGACAAGGGCTGCTACCCTTCTCACAGTACCAATGTCTTTTTGTATAAGAAAATGAGACTGGATTTATTTGATGTAACTTATTCCTGGCAAGTACCTGTTGGATACCTCTTATCTTGTCATTTTGATTATTTGTCAAAATATTTTTGTAGAATTGAAATTGAGGGTATAGTTTTGGGGTTATTTTTTTTAAGAATCTTTGTTTTTTCTGTTTTTCAGCGCTTCATTTATTATTCATGAAGTCTCAAAATGAGTGCTAAGGGAGCTGATGTGTTCCTGGCAAGTACCTGTTGGATACCTCTTAGCTTGTCATTCTGATTATTTGTCAAAATATTTTTTTAGCATTGAAATTGAGGGTGTAGTTTTGGAGGTTTTTTTTAAGAATCTTTGTTTTTTTCTGTTTTTCAGCACTTCATTCATTATTCATGAAGTCTCAAAATGAGTGCTGAGGGAGCTGATGTTCTATCAGCAAATAATTTAGTACTAGGTATGAAATGAGGTGGACTTGACACGGTACTTCTCCAGTGGTTTACAGGGGCAGATAAACCAAGACCACAGCCAGAAGGAGAAGTTCCACTTTTCTTTCCTGTCCCACTTCTGGTTGTGTGTCTTGAACTGGTCCTGATGCTTACTGGGTACCTCTGCAAACTGGTTCAGCTCACTGACAGTGGGAGGGACTCCCCTGCTTTCAGCTGAGGTGGACCATAGGGACACACCAGTCCCATTTTGTTCTGAGAGGTGGTTCAGGAAGGTTTGTGGCTCGAGAACTTTAAGACTCTTCTTTCCTCCTGGTGGGTATGAAGGCGAGCTCACGGGACTGCTCCCAGTGTACAGAGGGAACAGCATCACGTCTTCCCTGTCACAGGCATCCTCCTGCTCACCCAGACACTGGTTTAGAAATATTGACTTGAACCGTGTTGTTCGCAGGGGATTAGTGAATTATCTACTGGCAGGTAATAGGTTGACTTTTTTTTTTTTTGGTGTAAGATCAATATCTGTCTGAGGGTAAACAAGCAGTGCCTTTTCTGGACTTCAGTGGATTTCTGTGTATTCTCATGTCGTCTGTGAGAATACGGTAAAACACCTGTTTTTTGGAGCAGAGACCTGCTTTATCCAAAATGATGGGAGCATCTGGTCTAGAAAACTTTGGCCACCCCCCTGGAGCAGAGTTGTTTGTGGAGTGTAAAACCACAGTCCTTAGGACTGTCACAGTTTTCTAGTTGTACAGAACTATGAATTTAAAAAAAAAAATCTGGATCAGTTTTATGTCAAAACTTTTGATTCCTACAAACTGGCACTGGCAAAGCAGGACCCAGTGCTGTAAGCTGTAATTTAACTCTAATTAACAGTTGTTAATTGTTAGAGGGATGCCGTGGGTCACGTGCCCAATGACAGTGTCAAGTGACAAGTGCCACGCAGCTTGTATGACTGAATTAATATTGTTAATAATTCCACTTAATGCATAGTTACAGCCTGTTATTATTAACAACTTCTTGAAATAAATTTTTATCTTATGTTTACAGTGTGTTGGGCCAGAGGAGCCTTCTGACTAAGTGGTGTTGTCAGAGCTAGTACAGTCGAGCCCTGGCTCTTCTGAGAGTTAGAGCTTTGCAGCTCCAAATGGAAAGGGACTGCTTATTAGCACTTCTCAGCTGCATCTCACGGAGTTTCCACGTGTAGCCAAATAGATTCAGTGCTCGTAGCAGTTTAGCTTGTTCGTTGCATTGGAGTACAGAAAGAGTGGTCTTGGGCTGGTCTGAGACATGGAAAGAACATGCTACTTACTGCTTGTTTGACTATTCAGACCATGGGAGAGAAAATACTATAATTTAAAGACTTATAATTTAGCTATTTTTTTCTTCTTTTCCAAGTTTTTGTTTTAACATCCTCTCAAAACACACTGGTTTTAAGGTTTTAAGTTAGTGCTTGGATATAGCCATGAGTTAGTAGCATAAAGATAAGGTAGTTCTGTTTGTTTAAAAAGAACAGAATATATTTCAACAAGCCTCCAGTGTTATAATACAGTAACTTGTTGATTGAATTATTTGGAGTGTTGTCGTTAATACTTCACCTCTTCAAGGTTTTATTAGGTACAATTAATGTTTCATATTAGGAATTCTTGCTGTGGTATGCAATTGCTCATACTTGTTGTATTTTGCTGCTGTTACCTGAATAACTTCATCCTGCTTTTAGTAGGATCAGGAACTTTGTGTAAGAATGGAAAATGAGTAGTGTGGTCTGTAATAAAGACATGAGCTTTGCTGTAAAGTTGGGAACTTACTGTTTGGAGAATACAGAGGAATATTCAGGTTCTGTATTTAGAGTTGAGTTGGTTTTGGAGAAAAAGCAACAATTTCCACAGGATTGGTCTAGTATTTTTAGTTTCCACAGTTATATGAAGGGGAATAATAAAAAGAAGTAAAGTTTAGCATATTAAATATTTTAAGACTCCAGGTTTGTTGAACTATTTAAAAATGGGCAACTGAAATTGTATTGGGATTTAAATACTTTTTCTCCAAATCTGGGATTTGATGGAAAATTATCTTGATTGTTAAGAATCTTATGATGTTCTGGAGGAGCTGTATTACAACAGCATTAAGAAGCATTTTTGCTCTAGTTTTGCAAAGATACATTAAAACCTCTATGGGAATTTTTAAACTAAAGCTTTTTTCTTTTCTGTGACCCCTTCAAGCCACTTAAAATGAGATTAATCATCTTTGATTTCTCTCATATTGGAAGTTAGAGATAAGCAGAGTTATGGCAGAGATGTGCTAATCTGAAATTTTATCGATCATTTTTGTTTTCTGATTGTCAGATGCACGCTTCTGTGTTTGTATAGTGTGGTGGTTACCAAACATTTCACGTTTTTGTGCCTGTGTGGCTGTGACCCCTTCAAGCCACTTAAAATGAGATTAATCATCTTTGATTTCTCTCATATTGGAAGTTAGAGATAAGCAGAGTTATGGCAGAGATGTGCTAATCTGAAATTTTATCGATCATTTTTGTTTTCTGATTGTCAGATGCACGCTTCTGTGTTTGTATAGTGTGGTGGTTACCAAACATTTCACGTTTTTGTGCCTGTGTGGTTTTGTTTCAGCCTTTAATTTGGACAACGAACAGCCAGATTATGATATGGACTCTGAGGATGAAACCTTACTGAACAGACTAAATCGGAAGATGGAAATCAAGCCGCTGCAGTTTGAAATAATGGTTGACAGGCTTGAAAAAGCCAGTTCTAGTCAGGTATTGTACTATGTTAAGAAATGACTTGAGTTGTTTTGATTTCTCAGTTCTCTGGTGGGGTGGTTCTAGGTGGCTTTTTTTTGTTTTTCAGTCTGTTGCATTTCCTAGTAACAGAATAAGTGTTTGTGTGAGTCTGCAGTTACACAGAAACCACATTGCTGTCTCTTATTCTTAATATTGGTAACTTAGAAAAACAGGTGGGGAGGGAGCTTGTGGGGAGTTGATGGGGGGAGATGTTATTAAATTAAAATTCCAAACCACAGTGTGTTAGGACAGTTTACAACATCTGGTTTTACCTGTGTTGGTACGGAAGAAGCTTATGGTGTACGGATTTGGCTGTAAATGCACATGAGAATCCAATTCTTCCTTGCTTTAGAAGGAAGCATGTGCTGGGTTTTGTTTAGTCACTTATTTTATCAGTAGGGTACCAGTATCTTAATTGCGTTTCAGTGTCTTAATTGGTTCCTGAGGTGTTCCAGGAGGTCAGTGTCTGGAGAAGTGTCTGTCTTAAAGCCAAAAACATTACTGAAAAATTACATCTGAAGGATCAGTTTCTGAAAGGCAGGTTTGAAACAGGCAAAGTTATTTCTCAGCGAGATGGATGTTTTGCAGGAGTGAAAAATCCATTGCAGGATCCATAAGAGAAGGGTCTTAAAGCCAAAAACATTACTGAAAAATTACATCTGAAGGATCAGTTTCTGAAAGGCAGGTTTGAAACAGGCAAAGTTATTTCTCAGCGAGATGGATGTTTTGCAGGAGCAAAAAATCCATTGCTCTGCCTCTGTTTTACTGAACCTGATTTAGTTCAGGCCAAAATGTTGTAATAAATGGGTTTAAAGTGATAACGAACATGTTAGAATTCATGTACTAGTTAGTCAGTGATGGGATTTGCATTTATTTGGGGTCCAATTTCCGTATAAAAAGCTTAACTAAAAAGGAAAACAAAAGTTATCATTTAATTACTTATGTTTAACTACCTCCTACTGAAATAGCTTAGCTAAGAAGTGAATGTCTTTGTTTCTGTAATGTATAGATAATAATGTAGTGTGTTTCCCCCTGCAATAAACAGGGATGGTTATTATCCTTTTCTGGCACAAAGTAAACATTTTTGGGGAAAAATTAAGTAACTAATTTACTTCAGAATACCTTTTGTTTACAGTAAAATATCTTCTAGGGCAATCAACTCTAAATGGCAAACAATCATACGTTAATAATGGCTAACCAATAGAAACTTACTTTTTTTAGGAAAAAAAGTCAAATTAAAGTGATTCCCGCAATCAACTCTAAATGGCAAACAATCATACATTAATAATGGCTAACCAATAGAAACTTTTTTAGGAAAAAAAAGTCAAATTAAAGTGATTCCTAAATCATGATCTGCAGACTGTAGTAAGTTATTTGTATCCTGGGCTTGTAATTGTTTCAAACAGTGTTTTCAGATTTCAGAATTGATGCAATTGTAGAGTATTGTATGAAAGTTTCTGAGGAGATGATGATGGTGCTGGGTCAGAGAAGTTGGGAACTGTATTTAACTTAGGAAGACCAACTGGTGGCTTAAGTACTTCAATTTAGATCACTGTTTTTTCCTCCCTTTACTCTCTTGAAAAGAATCAAGTTTGAAAGTGTATGAGAGATGTGAGTGTGCAGTGTCTTTCTTCCTGTGCCAACACCCCACCCTTATCTTAATTGTACTCTTTCAATTTTCTCTTTTAGCTTGTAACACTTCAGGAAGCTAAATTGCTGCTAAATGAGGATGACTACCTTATCAAGGCTGTATATGACTACTGGGTAAGAAAGCGTAAGAATTGCAGAGGGCCGTCTCTCATCCCCCAAATCAAACAGGAGAAAAGGGATGGCTCCACCAACAACGACCCTTACGTTGCCTTCCGGAGGAGGACTGAGAAGATGCAGACAAGAAAGGTAACTCATCAGACTTTACTGTTTTACATTTGTCATTTTACATCCTGTGGTGACAGGAATCATTTTGATTGCTATCCGGTGTGTTGCAGGATCTGTCCTATGGTATCCACAGCTACTGATCTGATTGCCTCTGTTAATATTTGCAGTATTAGATGATCCAGCTAAATTTCAAACCTGCTGAATGATGCAGTCTGTGTAATCCATGGGTTCTTTGCAGACAATTTACAGTCTGTCCGTTTTCTAGAAGGCTGAAACTCAAAGGGTGATTTATAGGTATCGGCACATTCTGCACAGCTGCCACGAGCAGCTGTGGGGCTTGCTGGGTTACACACTTCCCCTTCTGTGACAAAGGGGAAAACGATCTTCCATTTGCCATGGAGTAAATAATTCCGTTTTTGTACTTGTACAGAAATGGATTTGAACTAGAAAATCTGCAGTTATTCAGCACTTTACATCAGCTTTCTACACATACGTACAAAACCTCATTGGGTGCGGAATCGAGGTGGAACAAGTGTTTTGGGAACCAAGTCTTGAATTCCTTATTCTGACAAACTTCCACTGGGTTGATAAGGAATCTGAGCAGAGAAAACATGGGGGGAAATGGCTGAAAAGTTCCTTTTCAGCTTCATCTCAAAAATTGGGGTTTGCTTTTAGTGGCTTTGCCTACCAACTAGATGACGTTCTGGAAAAGTTTCTTTTGAGTGTACTTGTGATTCTCACTTGCAGCAACATTATCTAGATATTATTTTTTTTGCTATTTATGCCTTGCAGATTTTGCTTTTGACTTAAATTTTGTTTAATCTTTCAATAGAATCGAAAGAACGATGAAGCGTCCTATGAGAAAATGTTGAAATTAAGAAGAGAGTTTAGCAGAGCCATAACGATTCTGGAGATGATTAAGAGGAGAGAGAAGACAAAACGCGAGCTATTGCATTTAACGTTGGAAGTTGTTGAGAAAAGGTAAAATTGCAGATTATACCTGTAAGAAGTCATTTATAACACCAAGGTTTTAATTTTCATCAAATATGTTTGAAAACATCTCCTGAAATTTATTATTGTATGGGAGAAAAGGAGGCTGAGGGGAGACCTTCTCGCTCTCTCCAACTCCCTGAAAGGAGGGTGTAGCTGGGGTGGGTTGGCCTCTTCTCCCAAGGAACAGGGGATGGGCCAAGAGGAAATGGCTTCAAGTTGCACCAGGGGAGGTTTAGGATGGAGATTGGGAAAAATTTCTTCACTGAGAGGGTTGTCAAGCCTTGGCAGGGGTGGCCCAGGGCAGTGGTGGAGTCCCCACCCCTGGAGGGATTTAAAAGCCGGGCAGACGTGGTGCTGAGGGACATGGGTCAGTGGTGGCCTTGGCAGTGTTGGGTTG
Source organism: Calidris pugnax (assembly GCF_001431845.1). Taxonomy (NCBI): domain Eukaryota; kingdom Metazoa; phylum Chordata; class Aves; order Charadriiformes; family Scolopacidae; genus Calidris; species Calidris pugnax. Next base: position 216,947 of record NW_015090831.1, on the reverse strand, counting down.
ATGGTTGGACTTGATGATCTGAAAGGTCCCTCCCAACCTGGACAATTCTATGATTCTATCATGCTAGTCTTCTGCGTGCGTGTGGGGCTGAAGGGGTTATATTGCACTGTAAAGTTCAGGAGCTGAACTAAAAGGGGTTTTCTGCAGACTCTTTGCCTTGACACTGATTTGTGTCTTTCAAATATTTCCCAGTGGAAAGGCAGTATTATATTTTTAATTGTGGTGGGTTTTTTTTTGAGGTACCACTTGGGTGATTATGGAGGTGAAATCCTCAATGAAGTGAAGCTTAATAGACCTGAAAAAGAGATGAGCACAACTCCATCCACTCTTCATAATGGAAATCATCACAAAGTTCAAGAATGTAAAGTTAAGGTAAGGGTTCTGCTGCTCTAAGTCTCTTGGTAGTGGTTTCATCTTTCTTTTGGATATACCCTGCAGATGTTTGCTTTGGAAAACTGAGTAGGAGGCTGCCGTAAGTGAAGGTAGGATATCAGGAGGCTGCTATTTTTGCTTCCAGTTTGATGTTTATTGTTTTTCCTGCTTAAGTTTTAAGTGGACATCAGGGCCTCCATGAGAATGCAAAGTAAAGTGAATTATTTCTTCTTCTCCCCTCAAAGCGAGACTTTGCACACTGAATTTTTTTGATGGTGTTGTCCATGAGCACTGACTGGCCCCCGGTGCAAAGATAGTCCTGAAAAGACAGGATTTTACCGAATCCTAGCTAGAATGCTGCAGTATTCTAGAAACTACTCTGAACTGTTTAAGTGATCTGTGATTAAGTGATGTTTCCAGGCACAAGAATGCTACTGTGTTATCTTGTTGACAGCCGAAAAAAGTTGCAAGCAACTAATGTTTTAAAAAAACACATACTGGAATTTGTAGTAGTTTGTTATCATTGAGGCCTGCACGCTTCTGAGTAACACTGAGTGGGCATGTTTGTCTGCCACAGCTTGGCCCTCACTACTAGGTGAGTGGCACACACAGGAAGGTGGAAGAAAGAGTGGCTAAATTTGGAACCTTTTGTTTCTGTGAAGGGATTGGAAGCTGCTCTGAGAGAGTGAGGGCAGAAGGATGCAAGGCTTGACTTGCTGTGTCACACACCAGTTACTTTGTGTTTCTAAAATTAGAGAAGTTGTGGAATGCTGTACTTAATGCTATTTTGATAAAGTCTTCCTTTATATTTTTTTAATCTGTACAGAAACCCAGTGGATCTAGTTTTATTTTTATAATTGACCTGGAGAAGTAGTAATATAAGAATAATCCATAGCTAGAAATGCAAAACTTTAATGGTTTGCTTTTTTCTTGTCTCAGGAAGAAACGTTCCACTCAAAACACAGCCAAACCCCAGAAAACCCTTAGCCCAAAACGAAAAAGAAAAAGCAAACCCACCACATCAAAGGGAACTCTGTATCTTCTGTCACCATTCAGATCTGATACCGAATCAGATGATAGTATTTTGTATACTCATTATGGTCTTCCTCTGAGGCCAGTCTTTACGTCTGTGCAGAAGATAATTAAGACACTTTTTTTCAGGAGGATCCTCGTTAACCATGACTATGACTGTATTTGTTGGTTCTGGTGATCACGGAATTTTAGGAACTATGACTGTATTTGTTGGTTCTGGTGATCATGGAATTTTTGGAGTTGGAAGGAACCTTCTAGAGATCATCCAGTCCAACTCCCCTGCCAAAGCAGGGTTGCCCAGAGCATGTTACTCAGGATGTTAGAGCACATCACTCAGGACAGCATCCAGGTGGATGCAGCTCCAGTAGATGTCAATGGAAGACAGTAGTGTAGTCATGAGGAGCTTACACTACATGCAGCAATATTGACAAATGTATCCATCTTGGGTTAATGTTTTTAAAATGACTACTTCAAAATAAGGTCTGGGGTTTTTCTGCAGTTAATACAGGCATCAATTACAAAATTAACTGATTCCAATCTTAGCATAATTGTGTTATTAGAAATGGTTGTTCTGCCTGTCTTGTTTTTACTTCTTCATATCATATTTCCTTTAATGGTTACTTAAGCCATAAGTATCCTTTCTCCCTTTTAGGAGCTATTTTTGTTTTAAAACTTAAATACAAAAACATAAATATGGTCATGTTTTCGAAACAAACAAAACCTCCAAACAAACCAAAAGACAAGTATCAACTGCAGGCTGTTTTAATGCCATCATTGTAGTTTAGCTCTCTGAGCTGAGGGCAATGTAGAAAAAGGATAAGACTTGATGTTCCGCTGTTAATGTGACAGAGAAAAAAAGCAACTAACTTTGAATTAAGACCTTCTTTGAGAATTTGAGAAATACCCTGAACTACTAGTTATTATAAAATGCTTGGATGCAAGGCTGGAGAGCTGAAGACCTTGTGAAATTTGTGTTTAGCACCCACGACACCTAGTGGGCACGGGACTGAATACAAACCGTGGCTCTTGTGCAGGAATTTTCTGTTTCTCCTCTCATTCTGAAGCTGAGCTCCATTACTGGAATGGTTTCAGTCAGACAGTTATTGATAAGTAGTAACTAGGGGTAAATTTAAACACTTTTTCAAAACTGCACTGGCTTTTACTAATTGAGAATTTTGCAAGTGAAGTAATCTTCCTTTTAATTTAAAAGCTTTGAAGCTAAATAGCATTTGTGTTTGAGTGAGCAGTTTAATATTGATGGAGTTGCTTACTACAGAGGGTTTGTGTTAGCAAAATCTTCAATAGCAAAACTGAGTGCCGTTACATCTTTTCAAAAATGTAAACAATCTGAGAAACATGAAACAGATTAGATTGTTTCTTTTGAACATAACTGAGCAGTTCAGAAAATTGAAAGCGCTTGCTATAGAAAGCTGAGATTGTGAAAACTAACTGGAATAGGGCTTCCAGTTACAATATACACTGAGTGTACTGCAAAGCAAGGAGCCTCTTAGGTAGCTGTACGGCTTGAAAGCTTTCAGTTTGTTTATTACTAAATATTTCTAAAGATGATCAGAGGTAAAGTTCTGGTTTTTTTCATGTTTTGAATAAATTTTGCATTATTTGTCTGAAATATTCTGCAGATGCTGCATGTCGTGAAGCTTTGGAAGACAAGCAGTCATGTCTTCAGGCATGAGAGGAGAAAAGGTTAATTACTTCATCATCTTAGATTTTTGTTGTCTGTTTTTCACACACAGCATCCTCATCATTCATCTCTAAAGGAGGAGGTGTCAGATGTTGTACGTCAAAAGAAGAAGTATCTGAAGAAACCTAAGATAGAGTGTGTAGTAACTCCTCAACAGCCCTCTGCTGAGCCCTTGCCTGTTGTCAACAAGAGCGATATTAAACAGTATGACTTCCACAGCTCAGATGAAGATGAGTTCCCACAGGTAATGGCTCTGTTTCACAATCTCAGCATATGGAAGGTAGAGATTTCAGTTGCCTGTACTTCGGTCTGTCTGGCCAAAAGACTGGAGAATAACTGCTGTTGAACAGTGGATGTGGTTACAAGATACCTAAACTGCGAGTTTCTTTTCTTCTAAGCTATGCTTCAGAGAAGCTTGCATTTAATATGTAAATGTGGCAGTTCATATTATATAAAGTTGTATAACAAATAAGATTATATTGTATAAATGTGGCAGTTGGAAGAATGACTTTGCTTTCTGGTCTAGGTACCCTCACCAGTATCAGAAGCAGAAGAAGAAAATGATCCTGATGGACCTTGTGCTTTCAGGAGAAGAGCAGGATGCCAGTATTATGCTGTAAGACTGTCTGCTCTTGGATTTAATGGGGTGGTTTTTGTTATGTTGTTTGTTTAGTTGGTTTTTTTAAATTTAGATTGACGTAGTGCTAATGTCATAATTTTTCTGTTCCCGCTCTTACCACCAAAGCTTTGATTTGGTGAATCCAAAGACAGTTGTTTTCAGTCTTCACAAGAATGACTCTAATTGTACTGTTCCTCTGTGATTACCTGACGGTAATACGGTGTGTTGCCTGCAGACCGATTCAGCCACGGATAAGAAGGGAGGGAGATGTTGGTTTGTTTTTCTTGGCACATCCTTTCTTCCCAGCTTGTAGAGCTCATTAGAGTCAGCTACTAGTTGTCCCAGTTCTTGGACCTGCTGAGGAATCCCACTGGGGCATTGAGGAGAGTCTGCTACTGAAGCAGAGGGGGGGAAATCTGCTAAGGATTTTTTTCATACAGTTAAGTCAAAATTTTCTTTTTAAATCAGTGCAAGCTGTATATATATATATTGAAGAACATCAGGTTGTGATTGCAAGAATGTTCAGAGGACAGGGACTAATTATAGATGTCCTGTCATCATCTCGGAACCACTGACAGTGAAATTTTTTTACCTCAGAAAATTTACTGTGCTTATAGACGGGGAGCTTTAGGCTGCAGAGGACCAAGAAAGGCAACACATCACTATAAAGACTCTGGTTTTTCTTTTCTTGCTTCCCATGGGAAGACTGAAGTTACATGACAAAATAATTGTGTAATTGTGTAGCCTTTAAAGTCACAGAGAAATCATTTAGTTACTAGGTAGGCTGTTTCAGAAGCCCAGACACCCCCCAGAATATTCAAATTATAGCATGGGCATCTCCCACAAGTTGTACTAAAAGTTCTTTGCTCAGGTCAGATGTGCTGGCACCTGCTCCTGTCCCTGCTTTGCCTTGTCCTGCTGTGCTTCAGTCACTCCAGAATACCAAACAACTCCATCTTTCCAAGAATATCTCATTGTTTTTAACTGATTTTCTCCTTTTGGAAATTTATTAGTAGGTTATTTAAGACATACTTTCCCACCCATTTTGTGTGGCTCTTAACTTACTGTTCTTTCAGTTTGGTGAGTTTTTTAACGTGTTGATGGCTAATCTAGTTCCCCTTTTTTGCTTACCTGAAGCTTTTCTTGTTTTTTAACGTGTTGATGGCTAATCTAGTTTCCCTTTTTTGCTTACCTGAAGCTTCTCTTTTGCTTAGAATTTATCCTACTTTTTTTTCCTTAGCCTATAAGTTACCTCCTTTGCCAAAAGAAGTTGAGATGACTGAAAACTTGTATTTTCATTGGTTTTTGTTACTTTTTCCCATTGCTGTTTAGAAGCAGGTTATTTAACAGCCTTAATGTTAGCCTTTTATGATATTTTTTAACTACTGAAGCCATTTGAGTTTTGGTTAACTCATAAATTGGTTGAATCTACAGCACTACTGTTAGTGTAGGTTTAACCCAATCACAAAAACGATTATTTTAATGAATATTTATTAACCTGTCATATAAGACATTTCAGACAGCACACAGCATTTCTGCTTGTAAAGATTATGCAGTTTTGAGTTCATAATAATAGCCAAGATACTCAAGGAGTAATAAAAATGCCCCAAGGTAAGCTGATACAGAACATACACTGTCAGGATCTGGTAATGGAACGCTGTGTATTGGAACAAAGGCCATTCAGAGCAGTGTCTGTTACCTTTGGCAGCACGTGTGTTTCATGAGTAAAACTAAACTGCAAATTTAGGAACCCCTTTGGAAATTACCGACGCGCTTTGGCTGCCAGCTCTCCAAGTTGGGAATTGTTGTCACTTTGCTTTGTACAGCTGGTGATTCAGCAGGATCCTTGAGAAGTGAACAGGCCTCCTCGGTATTTCCTTTGTCACAATGAGTACTCAAAGTATTCTTCTGCAGTGTGATACGTAGCACTGGAGTTGTGCATGTAGTTTTGAGGTATTTCTCTCAGTTATTTTTCATACACTCATTTTTACAGACAAAAGCTTTCATGCTACTGACCTTTACTAGGAGGATTAGACGATTACAAACCACAGTCAAATGCAGCCTTGCCTGTGGGAAGTCCTTTGGCTTCTAAGAGCCTGAGGCTGAGAGGCTGCCTCCTAGAAGAATTGTGTTCTATATCTTGTGATGAATCACCTAAAGAGCTATTATCAGACAGGAGCTGCTGGGCCAGATGGGGCTGTGTCTGAGTAAGACAGTTTTAGGTACTTCTTGGTAGAAGGAATTAATTCTGACTTGTTCTATATTTTGGTTGTGGCGTCTAATTTTATGACTAATCAAGGCAAGAGGATTTTCTGCTTCATGAATTGATGTATTTTTTAAAAAGTCTTCCAAGTTCTTTCATGATCTGAGCGTGGTTAATCAAATGGTAGTTCTGTGGCCATTTTCTATGCTTGTAGCCTGTGCGTGATAATCACTTAGTAGAAACCTAACCAAAGTATACACTCTAAACAAGTGCAAAATTGCCTTTTCTTTTTTTCTTTACAGCCTCGTTTGGACCAAACTAATTCTTCGTATGAAAACGCAGAATTGGACAAACTGAGGTTCAGGCATTGCCTTACAACCCTTACAATTCCAAGAAGATGTATAGGATTCGCAAGAAGGCGAATTGGCAGGGGTGGAAGGTACAGTCATGTTATGTTTACTATTTATTCCTCTTCAAAGGATAAAAATAAAAAAAAGAGATAAACTAATGGTTTTTTTTTTCTCATTCTCTTTAATCAGGGTTATAATGGACCGAATATCCACAGAACACGATCCTGTTTTGAGACAGATTGACCCGGAAATGCTGAACAGTTTTTCAAGCTCTTCCCAGACTTTAGACTTTTCTTCTAATTTTTCACGGACCAATGCTTCCAATAAACGTTGTGAAAACAGACTGTCCCTTCCTGAAATACTAAGCAATATCAGATCATGTCGACTGCAGTGTTTTCAGCCAAGGCTACTAAATCTACAGGACAGCGATAGCGAAGAATGTACCTCAAGGAAACCAGGGCAGACTGTGAATAATAAAAGAGTTTCTGCAGCATCTGTAGCTTTATTGAACACCAGCAAGAATGGCATATCAGGTAGGCAAAGGATTTGAATTCTTCTGGAACTTCAAATACTGAATTCCAGTGGTTTTACTTGTGACTGATAACATCTTCAGCAGTGACGTGTAGCTAAACTGAAGATACAAGCTAATATTTTGTATTTCTTAGCATATTACAGGAGTTTTCCACAAACAGCCCTCTTCCTCCTGCTTCCGTTTCAGTTTCAATAGAATCTTGAAAAAATGGTCTTAAACATCCATTATCCAAGGGAAGGATTCTGCTCGTGTTTAAGAATTGCTTAGGTGTGACTGAGTCTTAAAGACTTTAATTGGTGTAACCTAATTTAAGGAGAGAAGAGTGCTCTGCATAAATGCAAAAGAAGAGCAGTTGGTTTCTTGAGGGGGAAATGTCTCTTTTGTTGTTGGAGTCTTTCTTTTTCAAATCTTGCCAAAACCTCTCAGAAAAACAGTTTTAAGTTAGTAAATATAATGAGCTGGTGTGGAAAAGTCTGAAAACGGCATTTTCTGTTGATAGCTGTGATAGTTAAAAATTTGACACTGGAAGCAGCCAATGACACACCTTCTCTGATTTATTTTTTTTTTTCCCTAAGAAAATCACCAGTCACTGATTAAGTTTAATTGCCTTTTCCCTTAAATGCCATCTCTAACTCTCATAGCCAGTGCAGTCATCTCTTACCAGTCGGCGTCATGACCTGATAGCTCCAGATGAGCAAGAAGACAGCCATTTGCTTATAAACCATGTTACATTTAAAAAAAATATATAATTCTTGTAGTATCTTCACCAAAATATAAAATATACGCAACAATTCTGATCTCTGTAGGCTTTTTGTTAGCAATTTGGGTATAGAAGCCCTAAATAATAAATAATATTATTAATGGTGGAATAAAAGCCACCAAAAGAAAAAGTTGCTTTAAGCTTACACTATAGCAGCCTTTACATCACTTGCTTCGTGTACCAGGAGTTGTAATTGCTTCAGTTTCAACATTGTTGCTCCTTTCTAATAGTAAAATGATGTACAATTCTTTAAAATGCTCAACAATTGGAGATAGGCCCCAAAAAAATCTACTACCAAGTGTCAACAAGCATCTGAGTATTTTCCTAGTCTATTGTGTATATATAGAATTAGGTATGGTAAAATTAGGATAATTAGATAATAGGCTGATTCTAAATTCTGTAGTTAACTTCATCTGGGTGTGGAATGGTCTGCTCCTTTTAACATCGGTTGCAGGATTGGGTATTTAATCTTCAATAACATACCTTTAGAATTCAGGTATAGACATTAAATTTCTTGGAAGACAAAAGCAGCTTTCTCTGTTATGGTTTTAGAGGACTGAGCATCAGCTTGTTAAGTAACATCAGTGTAGTACGGACATAAGCTCAGAATATTTATTTCCATAACTTTTCAGTATGATCATTGCAACCTTTATATTGTTCTCTCTCTCATGGAAAGATTTACAGAAGAGTATTTTTTTCTGCTGTATGGAGAGAATGTGGTCATAATGTGCTGTGCTTGTATTTTGTACAAATTTCTTTGTAAGGAACTTGAAGGGCTGGAGAGTTGCAGCTGGAGCAGAAAAAGGGGCAGGTTTGTGTGATGGGATTATTGATAAGCATCAGAGAGGTCTTGTTAAAGCAAATGTAGAAATAGAGAGGAATACACTTGTCAGAGTTAAGGGTGGGAAATGTGGAAATCAGCTGTAAGGAACAAACAGGAATTTGCTGGTAGCTACAGAACAAGAGGAAATAATGCTGCAAGATTTCTGTTTGCATGAATAAAGTGTAAGACCAAGGTAAGGAAAGTTGCTGAAAAAGACACAGGTTGATTGTTTTCTCTGTAGATTTTTTTCATGATGATGTAATAAATACCAATCGATTATTTAGTTGTAAAACTTTGAGACTTTAAATTCTGCTCTGGGGAGCCTTTTTTTTTCCCCTGAGGGTGGAGTCTACCTAAAGAACTAGGAGAATATTTTGGGGTGGAAGCTGATATATTTAATTCTAATAACATAGGAAGAAGTGAGTGAAGGAAAAATGTTGAGATTTGTAAAATCTCCATCCCTGGCTTTAGTTTAAATGAAGATTGCAGCAGGGGAAGAGAATTCCAGTAGCCAGGGGAAAGATGGCACGTAATAAGAAAATTAAAATGAGAACAGCATTTAAGCAGTATATTTTGGGGGAGGGGGGATGGTGTTTTGGTAGGGATGTCAGCCCTTCCTGATTCAGGTCATACCATCAATAAGGATAAAAGCCCTAAATTGTTGGTGCTATGTGGCAAATTCATGACAGACCTGATGTACACATGTGGAGTAGCGCTCACCGTATTCAGGATTATTATTGTTAGGGAAAGAGAACTAAAGGAAAGGGTAGACATGTGTTTTAATGATAGAGGAGGCTATAGAGAAATACTCAAAAAAATGCATAAAACCAAATCTGATTAATTTAAGCCACATTGTAGAGAAATAATAATTAACTTCTGTTACATAACCTTAGAAATTATCTGATTACATTTAGATTTGAATAGAGATCACTCGGTAGGTGAAGAACATTATACATGAAAAATTATGGTTTTGGAAGACCTTTTTCTTTACAGGTTTAAATAACAAAACAAATCCTGTAATTTTGGTAAAAGATCAGATGCAGTAAACAGAATTCTTCAGCAAATAACTGAGCCAGCAAGAAGCGCTGCTGTTAGATTTTCTTCTGCCAGCAAGAAGCGCTGCTGTTAGATTTTCTCCTTAGTAAATAGTAAATTTTAGAAGGAGTGGTCAAAATCAGGTTTTGTATGAAATCAGCACAGGTATTATTGCTGCATTATTAAAATCATTCCATTTAGGAGATGATTTGTTGAAATCAGTTGATCCCATAGCATGCTGTAAGCATAAAGCTGCCTCCAGGAGAAACAATGTCAGTGGTTAAACTGATTGTTTTTGTTTTTTTCTTTTAGTTTAGAGAAGACTTGGAGTTGCTTTGGTTTTCGGTGCAGAAGAATTATTTAAAGTTACCTCTGCATTACATTTTTTCACTTGTATTAATAAAGCAGCTCTTAATCTGGTAATTCCTCAAATGCTGGGCATTGTGCAAACAGAAAGACTTATTTTAAAAATGTGCAACTGGTGTTTTCTTGAAAGTGCCTAATCAGTGCATGAATAAAGAACCACTGTTTCAAGCTAAATTACTCTCTTGCTCATGTTACAAGAACTGCAAATGGGAAAACTGAATTTGAGTAACTTTAAGAGACAAGGTCAGTGAAACAGTCTGATCCCTTTGATCAGTTGAGTAAAATTCTTGGGAGTCTTACACACTGTATTAGAAAAAATAAGCTGGCCCTTGCCAGAGACACCTCCAAAAGGAGTCTCTGTTTGATCTAAACCAAGATAGAGTGATGAGCTGGGGGTACAACTGATCATCAGGAGAGATGATGGAGGAAGGAAGCTGCCAGGAATTTGTAGATGGCACTGCTTATGGCAGCCAAGTAATACTTAACCTGCTTGTGCAACTCCACTGATTTTTTTGGGATGGAAGGAAGAAGCAGGCTTTAGGCAAAGTCCTCAGTATGTTGCATTTGGCTCCCAGTCTGTTTCAGCTGCAGTTCCAATGACCCTCTCAAATAGTTCCCTTACCATGTCCATTAATACAGAAGCCAATGGCAGATGATGGCATTCTCAGCAGGAGGGTTTTGCTTATGGAACAAACTTTTACCTTTTGGACTTGTGGGTTTGTTTTGGGTTGGTGGTTTTTTGGGGTTTTGTTTGGTTTTTTTCCCCAGAATTAAATACCACTTAGAAGTAACCACATGAATGAAATACCACTTTTGGGGCAGTCTGAAAGATGATCTTTGATTAAAGCCTTGAAATCCTAAGAGAAGTGACATCCTAGTCCAAACTAAAGCCATCAAGGAGGAAAGGAGCCTGGGACACTTACTCTCACATTGACTTTTTTACCCTGTTCTGTTGTGGTGTTTCAATGCAGTCAGGCTCTGGTAAAATAGCAAATACTGATACTCAGCAGTGGAAGGTAAAATTCTGGAAAACAGAACCTTATATAAGAAGCATAGAACCCTTGCACTTAACTATGACCTTAAAGGCTACCTTGAGACATCATAGAGGTTTGCTATTTTTGTCTCTAGGACCCTTCAGTTGTTTGATTTGGCAGAAGCAAATGATGTTAAATGTGCTAATGAACATCTGCTGGCTTATAGCAAGGCTAACAGCCAAGTTCAGACTGACCACTGAATAAATGTCTGGTGATAGGTAGTGAACTGAGTGGAATTTAAACATGGAAAGGCAGAGTAAGCAATTACTACATTAATATGATAATTACATTACTTTTGTGTCTGCAGAAAAATGCAACTTTATAGATGAATGCCCCTGTACTGCAATATAATGCTACAAATAATAGCTAATTACAGCTAAATGCAATTTAGATGTTTCTCTGTACTGTATAAGCTTGTCCTTTGTTTCATAAAAAAAATGTTTTAGAACATGTTCTGGAATTTCTTACTTCAGAACTTAAAAATAGAAATACATATATATCTAATGTTCCATAATGCTGTTCTTGGCTCTGTTGCCTTTAGGAACACAACAGGGTTTGGGAGACTGTTGTGAGGGAACTTAAAAGATTCAGCTGAGTGAACTTGTGTAGTAGCTTGTAGGAATAGCAAAGGATATTCAAGAATAAGCAAAGAATGTTCAAGAGGAACAAAGTACAGCTAAATGTGAAATAAATTTGATTTTAGAATATGTTGGAAATGAGAATAAAATCCCTAGACTCTAATAGGAGTAACTGTATGTCATTGGATTTTTAAGGGCCCTCCTAACGTGGTTGAATCCTGTTTTAATAACACAGTAGTAGAGAAGAAGTTTCGGTACTAATTCCTAAAAAGTCAGTCTTAATTTTGGTATTTATTTAGGATAGAATTTCAGGATAACCATGAGTATTACAGCTAGTAAATGAAAGAGCCAGACCCTAAAAGATAAATCACTTCATGTTTTGATGTTGGCTCGGTGTCTGTGGATAAGATGATATTGCTGCAGAACCCGGGTGTTTGAGATGAGTGACAGCTTCAGTCTTCGAAAAACGTAGTTCAGAATAAACTGCTGAACTGTAATTAATGGGAATCTTTGGAAAGCAAATTCTGTTTTTACTTTCTCCTGCGAGAACTCAGTTCTCAGGTTAGCATCAACTGCACAAAACTCGGGTTTCAACATGAAACACTTGACAGCATTTTCATTTATTGAGTTTGCAGTTCTTTGGGGGGAGAATATTGAGGACAGCTTTTCTGACTTCAGCATTCCCTTCACTTGTTGAGAGCATGATACTACTGGGGTTGCATTAGCTTTGGTCTCGTAAACAAGCATATTATGTCACTCTTAAAACTCCTATTCCATTTAAAAAAAATAAATAAAATTGGCAGCGAAAAACCTGTTCAGGTGAAAGTTAAGCATTTCCTTGGGGGGCGAGAGGAGTGCGATAGGAAGGACAAACTGGATTTGCTAAATAAAACAGTGCTTTGTGATATTTGCAAATAGTAAGTTTTAGACCTGGAGATGAGCTTTATCGTTGTGTATTAGTTTGTATTATTTCAAGTGAGGATTGGTATAGAACTATATAGACTGTTTACATATATATATATAGATATACAGACTATTTAAATATATGAATTGTGGTTGTGCTGTTGAAGCAGGCTCTTGACTGCCAGGTGTGTCGTTCTTTTAGAGTCCAGGCTTGTGGCAGAGAAAAGTTAAGGGGGGGCTGTAGGAAGGGGTGTTGTACAGGAATGAACTCCCAGTGGTTACTGGGAGAGAAGGCACCCAGCTCAGCCCACTGTACTTCTGATTTTTAAAGACATGCTTGGTTTCTGAAAACCAGGAAAAGAATTTCTTTAAGCTTTTCCTTAAATCTACTGGAAGGAAAACCATCAAAGATAGAAACACCTTATAAAGCAATGAAAGCTGTGAATGGTTTTGTTGTAAATTAATTCAATGCTAAAAGAACACAAGAAACAAATTTAGCTTGACCTCTCCTTTGCATAAGAATATAGGAAGACCTTTGCAGGCATATGTTATCTTCAATCACCAAGTGATTGAAGACATGCACTCTTGAATTTCAGGTGTATTTGTTCTGTGCACACCTATTTAACACCAGCTTCACTTTCTTTTCTGTAGTAACAGGGGGTATCACAGAGGAACAGTTTCAGACACATCAACAGCAGTTAGTTCAAATGCAGAGGCAACAACTCGCTCAGCTTCAGCAGAAACAGCAATCTCAGCATTCCTCACAGCAGACACATCCGAAAGCACAGGTAAAGCACCTTAAATGTCGTCATATGCTGCTGTCTTCCTTTTTGCTTGCTCTGGTTTTCATCTCTCATGTTACAGACATCTTGTTTTATGTAAGTTACATATCAAGGCTGCATTTTTAAAAGTTGAGTAAGAAACTTCATGTTTTAGTGTGTTAGTTGTAACCACAGAGTCAGTGAGTGTAGAAAGAGCCAGTGCTCTGTCGAGTCATACGGTTTTCACTGGTTTTACCCTCCTTTGTATAAGTGCTCTGAAGAGACTTATTTATTAAAACACTTTGAGGTAATGTATTGTTATGAACAGATGTTCGAACGCTAAAAATTGGTAGCTTATGAGAGGAAAAACATAATTTTGCATATTTAATTTGATTGTTTTTCCATCCCCAGTGTTACTACTTCGGTCTTTCAAAAGATTTGCGTTTTTCCTCTGTAAAGCCTTGCAAGGGAGGAATGCATGTTTTCCTGTCGAGCTTAGTTTTCTGTTGATTTCTTACCAAGAAAATACAAAAGCTGTTGCTTTTGACTATTATTAGGAAAAGTTATTTTACTTTGAGCGTGTCATATCTAATTGTCAATGCTGTTTGTTCTTTCCTCTCTGGTTAATCGGGGATTATGTATTGGTGGTTACTTACTACATTTTTTGTAAGTGCAAAGGCATGATACCAGCATATTGAAAAATACTAAACAAAAGGAATGACTTTTGGGTTTCTAAGACACTCTGAAAGTGTCTATGGAAAGTAATTTTCTTAGTTAATAGGAATTGAAATTGCACAATGATACATTCAGGTATTTCAAGGTGTCCATGCAGTACTTACCATTCTTTCAGAGAAACTGGGCTAACAGAAGTCATGCACTTGCAGAGCGTGGTGGGCAGTTACACTGTGGTACAAATTGCTCCATGAGCATGAATGGACTATAAATACTGAAAATTCTTCAGATTTGCAGTTGCAGTGTCTCTGCTGCCTGGAGACAGAAGAGAGAAAGAAGCTTAAGTTATAGTCATTTTCTTAAGCTTGTGAAACACAAAGAATCATAGAAGGTTTGGGTTCCAACCCCCCTGCCCTGGGCAGGGACACCTCCCACCACACCACGTTGCTCCAAGCCCCCTCCAACCTTCCCTTCAACCCCTCCAGGGATGGGGCAGCCACAACTTCTCTGGGCAACCTGGGCCAGGCTCTCACCACCCTCACACCAAAGAACTTCTTCCCCACATCTCAGCTCCATCTCCCCTCTTTCAGGGTCAAACCCTTCCTCCCCATCTCTCCTGGAGCCCCTTGAGGGACTGGAAGGGGCTCGAAGGTCTCCCCGGAGCCTTCTCTTCTCCAGGCTGAACAACACATCATGGAAGTGGTCTGTCTTGCTGAGAACTGCATTTGCCACTGGCTGAATTGGGCAGAACTTACTCATTTGGACACTAATTTCCAAATGAGAACGCTCAATTGGACACTAATTTTCAGCTTTTCATCAGACTTGTGATATGGAAATATTAAATGTTATGGTGCATTAGGTTACATTTAGAAGATGTATGTATTTACTTGCTGGTAATTGTGCATTATAGGAATCCTAATGTGGTATTTCATTTTGTACTGGGATAACTATAAAGAATTTATATATATATTTTTTTTTTAATTCCCTCAGGGCTCCAGCACCTCTGACTGTATGTCAAAAACACTCGATTCAGCCAGCGCCCACTTTGCTGCATCTGCAGTGGTCAGTGCACCCGCGCCCAGTCGCAGTGAGGTCACGAAGGAGCAGAACACCAGCCACAACAACATTAATGGTGTTGTCCAGCCTTCAGGTGATGATTTCTCATATCTTGTGGTCATGTGAGCACTGAGAATGGCCTTCAGGTGATGATTTCTCATATCTTGTGATCTAGTGTGAGCACTGAGAATATCTCAACTGATCTTACGCCTGGTTTCTGAAATACTACTTAATAAACAAAAAAGTATACACTAATTGTGATATTTTCAAAAACAGTACTTAAAACTCGTCTCAACTGATCTTACGCCTGGTTTCTGAAGTACTACTTAATAAACAAAAAAGTACATTAATTGTGATATTTTCAAGAACAGTACTTAAAACTACTCTTGTGCCAATGGCACGTAGATTAGTGTGGTAATACAAATATCAAATGGTCTTGTAGATTCAAAGAGCATTGTTTCTGCTTTCTTCTGCAGGCTTTTATCTTTTACCAATGTGTTATGATCAAAAGCATAAGTGACAGCATTTTATAAACAGTGTAAATGTGTAATTAAAAAAATATCCATTGCTTAAGACATCGTTAATGACGCCGAGAAGGAAATAGAAAAGTTGCTACAATGTTTGGTCATTATCTCATTTGCATATTCAGACAAAAGCTTAGTAAGTGACAGCATTTTATAAACAGTGTAAATTTGTAATTAAAAAAAATAATCCATTGCTTAAGACATTTTTAATGACTCTGAGAAGGAAATAGAAAAGTTGCTACATTGTTTGGTCATTATATCATTTCCATATTCAGACAAAAGCTTACTAGTCACAGGATTACAGAATGGTTTGGGTTGGAAGGGACCTTAAAGAAGATCCAGTTCCAACCCCCTGCCCTGGGCAGGGACACCTTCCACCAGACCAGGTTGCTCCAAGCCCCCTCCAACCTGCCCTTCAACCCCTCCAGGGATGGGGCAGCCACAGCTTCTCTGGGCAACCTGGGCCAGGCTCTCACCACCCTCACAGCAAAGAACTTCTTCCCCACATCTCAGCTCCATCTCCCCTCTTTCACTTTAAAGCTATCACCCCTCATCCTACCACTACATTTCCCCGATCCAGAGTCCCTCCCCATCTCTCCTGTAGGCCCTCTTCAGGTACTGGAAGGCCATTATAAGATCTTCAACTACTTCTAGTAGTTCTTTTGACATCATTGTAAGTTTTAGGCTTTATTGCATTCTTCCCCATCCTAAATTCAGGCAAAAATGTAGACATTGGCATTCACTACCTTCTCCCTGTCCCTCCTTCTGCACCCCCGTTTCCAGCAGGCAGGAATGCCGGTCAGGCTGCTGTGGTAGCCAGGTTGCAGAGAGACAAATGTTATTTGGAATTTGACTGCAATAACAAATAAAAAGCTTTTAGAGTAATTTGTTGCTTTAACAGCTAATGATGTGATTAGTTTTATAGACCTTCTGCCAGGCTGGGTTAATGACAATATGAAATGAATAGAGGAGGGAGAAAAAACACAACTGAATAAAATCAATATACTGGAAGAGTTCCAGGAAAGAAAAAGACAACTGTGTTGTTATTCTTTAGATTCCTCCTAAATTCAGGCAAAAATGTAGACATTGGCATTCACTACCTTCTCCCTGTCCCTCCTTCTGCACCCCCGTTTCCAGCAGGCAGGAATGCCGGTCAGGCTGCTGTGGTAGCCAGGTTGCAGAGAGACAAATGTTATTTGGAATTTGACTGCAATAACAAATAAAAAGCTTTTAGAGTAATTTGTTGCTTTAACAGCTAATGATGTGATTAGTTTTATAGACCTTCTGCCAGGCTGGGTTAATGACAATATGAAATGAATAGAGGAGGGAGAAAAAACACAACTGAATAAAATCAATATACTGGAAGAGTTCCAGGAAAGAAAAAGACAACTGTGTTGTTATTCTCTGAGATCATATCTGGGAGGGTGATGTTTTGAGGGGTGTAAGATTATAGATGAGTGGTGACAACTGTGTTGTTATTCTCTGAGATCATATCTGGGAGGGTGATGTTCTGAGGGGTGTAAGATTAGATGTGTGGTAGCATACCATGCCAATACATGGGACGCAGAGTTACCATTGATCAAAACCATTACAGGTATTATGCGTATAAAATCTGATTTCTGTTACTTTTCTAAAGCTTTTCTAAAGCTCTGAGTGGCAGTGCTGGGTGATAGCTACTCCTGTTTAGGGTAGGAAGATTTGTAAATGAGGAAATGTTAGCTGAAAGCAGATTTTTTCCAGGAATAAGAATGTAGGGGTAAATGTGATCAGAATCACTGTGATCAGAATCAGAGCAGTGACTAGCTGGGATACCAGGATGAAATTTGAGAACCTCTGGTTTGAAAATACACGTGATCAGAATCAGAGCAGTGAATAGCTGGGATACTGAGATGAGATTCGAGAACCTCTGGTTTGAAAATACATTGTGAAACCTGAAGTCTCTCAAAACTCCAGAGTGGAAACAGAGCACGGCGGCGTAATCTGAAAGGAGTTTTCTATTTTGCACAACTCTTAGACCCCTAGTTCTGCTGCCTTGAGGGTGGCTGGTCCCTAGAACCTCCTTATGTGGCCCACAGAAGAAGGTAGGAGGGGAGGAGCTGATTCAAAGCATCAGAACTTGGCTTCACAGTCAGTCTCTGAGGTTGCCCAGCCCAGGTGTCCCCATTAGATTTACTTCTATGGGGAATGCTGCCCCTTTAACTTGAGGCATCTAAAATGAAGTGTGCAAATTTGGGAAGTGAAAGTTCTTTTTCATACAGTAACTTCTTTCATTTCCTGATGGTTTTGTTAATGGAAAAAAAAAAAAGGTGAAATATTCCTAATGGCATATTTTTAATTAACACCACTTGTTTTGTAACAGGAACCTCCAGAACTTTGTACTCCACCAACATGGCTTTATCATCCAGCCCAGGGATTTCAACCGTACAGCTTGTAAGGACAGTTGGCCACACCACCACAAACCACTTAATCCCAACGTTGTGCACAAGCAGCCCCCAAACGCTTCCCATGAACAATTCCTGCCTGACGAACGCGGTGCACCTCAACAATGTCAGTGTTGTTTCTCCAGTCAATGTGCATATCAATACACGGACTTCAGCGCCATCGCCAACAGCCTTAAAACTTGCCACAGTTGCTGCCAGTATGGACAGAGTGCCAAAGGTGACTCCGAGCAGTGCCATCAGCAGTATAGCAAGGTACGTGTGGGACGGCTTGGAGTGCTTTTCATTTATATTTGTGCTACAGAAATGTCTCCAGAGATGTGCCCAGTGCTGGCACCTCATCACAAAACTGGCCACCGTTGGGCATCTTCACCTTGGCTGTGACAAACCACAACAGCTGATTTTGCAGATGAACCATCAAATAATTTGCACTGATTTTAGCCACTAGCCTGGAGAAGAGGAGGCTCTGGGGAGACCTAATAGCAGCCTTCCAGTACCTGAAGGGAGCCTACAGGAAGGCTGGGGAGAACCTGTTTAGAAAGGCCTGTAGTGACAGGACGAGGGGCAATGGCTTCAAGCTGGAGGGGAACAGATTTAGACTGGAGATGAGGAGAGGGTTCTTCACTGTGAGGGTGGTGGAGCACTGGAACAGGTTGCCCAGGGAGGTGGTTGAGGCCCCTTCCATGGAGATATTCAAGGAGAGGCTCGACGAGGCCCTGGGCAACCTGGTCTAGTTGGGGGTGTCCCTGCTGACTGCGGGGGGGTCGGACTAGATGACCTTTGGAGGTCCCTTCCGGCCTGGGAAATTCTATGATTCTGTGATTCTATGATAATTCTGGTTAAATTTCTGTTGTATTTTAAATTACTTCATTTTAACCTTACCTTCTCATGTAACACTTTCAGATAGGTCCTATCCAACTTTCTATGTGATCTCTCCATAATTTTGTGATAATTCTGGTTAAATTTCTGTTGTATTTAAAATTACTTCATTTTAACCTTACCTTCTCAGGTAACACTTTCAGATAGATCCTATCAAACTTTCTATGTGATCTCTCCATAACTCTGTACCCATATTGTAAGATGCAGGCTGGCACATAGCTATTTTATAGATACATTTGGATATATGTGTTATATATTTATATAAAATAAACCCAGGTATGTGCCAGCCTGCATCTTACTTGAATAGATAAATATTTATTCTCATTGAACAGCAGCACTATTGTTTCAGGATACTTAGAAGATGTTTCAGAGGAGTGGCAGGAACTTGCAGTTGGCCAAATTTTCTGAAAATGACAATATTTGGGCTTTGTTTTAAGTCTGCTGGATGGTGTGATGTTAGAGAAAAAAGTCACTTTTGTTTATGAATTAGAAAAGTAAAAAATGGATATTAGCAAATCAGAATGCTTCCAGAGAGGTTAAGAAGAGTGTTTTGAGATTGAAAATTGCATTTATAATTTAGTCACTGCACAGATTGAGAAAAAGGTATTTTAAAATTAGCAGTCATGCCTTAAAGCTTACTTTTATATCATGAACACATTAAGTTCTTATTTCTCTCAAGCCAGAGGGGTATTTCAAGTTGTCAGCAAATGCCTTGAAAAGTTCCACCTCAGCTGAATAGGTCGTAGGCTTCTCTATAGAGAATGGTAATAAATCAGAAAAACATTTAAGAAGATTTCTTGTGTTAGTGCTAAAGCAGAATTGGGGGCGGAGGGGAATTTCTGTTAGAACAACGCTTTGCTCTCTAATAATTGATACTGAGTCATCATGGTGTGTCTTGACTTTGCTCCTTCAGGAGGCTTTTGACTTTTTAGTACTCTTACCCATAATTTCAGCTGGTAATTTACAGTTAAGTGAAATAATCTTACAGAATTGACTGCACTCTCAGTGGAGTAAAAGCAGTTCTTAAATGGCAGTATTTAGATTGAAATAATCTGTTTCTAGTGTATGCGTTAAGGTCCAGGTAACAGCTGCGTAAAAACACATAGTGTGTAAGAAATTAGCCAAACTGTGTAAGGAAATGCTCATGTTCTACCTGTAACTGTTGAATGTTTCTGTTCTTGCAGAGAGAACCACGAACCAGAGCGCCTGGGTTTGAATGGCATAGCAGAGACTACAGTGGCCATGGAAGTGACATAACCTCAGAGCAGCGTCTCAGCCCGCCCTAACGGTGTAGTCATTTCTATTCCAACTGAATGCAAAATACAGCACTCTGTGGATCACAGAGAACTCAAATGGACCTAAATGGACTATCATTATATCGTGTATTAAGTCGATATATAATGTAAATTTTGTAAAATTGGGAAAATCACTACCTTGTAAAATAGTTTATTTGTATCATCAATATTATTTCTGTTACTTGAATAGTAGATATTCATCATCATGCTTTTGCACTTGAATTTGCAACTGAATGGATTAAAAAAAATAATTCTTTAATGGGATCATGAGCATGAAATGGGATCCTGCATCACTTGTTTTAACTATTTATTTTGCCATGTTTACATTTTGTATCTTGTACAAATAAATCCAACTTTGTGTCTAAAAAAAAAAGTTAAAGATTCATAGCTAGGAAACAAAATTCTTGTAATTTTTTTCTAAAGGAAATGTAAAGTTTTCACTTGGTTCATTTTGTTTCACAATTTGACTAGATGGACTTTTTGGTAAATACTTTAGTGGCATTTCACTGTCAAATATGAAGTTCAAGGCAAAATAGTATTTTCTATTACTGTGCAGGGGAAAGGGATGGATCGATACATGCAAATTTAATGTAGTAACTCACTTTTCCATATATTTTGAATGTATATTTCTATTTATAATACCAGTTTATAAAAAATAATTACACAGGAAAAAAAAAACTGACTAGGAAAATTATGCATCTCGCACATATAAAATTGTGCAGATATGAGAAAATTTTCAACTGATTACATTTTATCTGAAGACTGCATATTTTAACCGGCTTTAAAACTGTAACACACCACATAAAGGATATTTTACCAGGTATGTATTGCATTATATATCATTGCAATAATTAATTATTGGATGTCTAGATATCGAGCCATCCCAGGTGGTGGGGGGGGAGGGAGGGTTGTGGCAAGATTGTCTTTTCAATTTTGGAGAGTTTTCCTGTGGCTACAAGGCAAGTAACGGGTTGGAAAAAGTCTGACTGTAAGCGTTGGACACCTTCGTAGTGTAGTGTTTTAGTGACTTTTTTTATACGGTTCTTGTAAATTAGATACGTGTAGTGGTGTTTCAGAATGTTTGTTTATGCACTAGTTCAGACAACTTTCCCTGTTACTTGTTCTTGATAAGTGAAAACTGCAGGGAAATAAAAATACATATCAAAACATGGACACGTTGCATATGTGTTTATTTCGCAATGTGCAAGAAATGGAGGTGTAAATTTTAGGGGGTGTTAGTGGTCTTTTGGTGATTTTTAACCTGAGCATACATGCTTTTTTCAAAAGGTTTCAGTTTCTATGATTATTTCCTGTCCTTATAGTGTAGGGGAGGGGAGGGAGGGTCTGGTAGTTGGGACCTGAGACCTGGGAGTAGTCTGGACAAGACAGTTTTCTTGTTCTGCCACAGAAAACTTCAAGTATTACTTTCTGTGAATCATCTGAATATTCTGCTGTTTGGTTCTCCACCTGTGATTTGGAGAATGTTCTTGTATTTCTTATAAATCATGGAATTGTTGAGGTCGAAAGGAAACTTGGGACGTTGTCTGCTCCAGCCCCCTTCCCCAAGGGAGTCAAGCTAGGGTTTGCCTATGTGTCATGCAGTCAGTGTGGTTTTTCCTCTTGGCTTTTTATATATAAAGAGCTATTTTTAATTTAAGTGGTGTTTAAACATGTGTTGTCTTATGTCCTGTGAGTTAAAAGTTCTGCCAGTTGAAAGCACTTGCAGAGCTTTAAATACTGGGAGCTTGTCAGAAACTCAGCTGTCTAAAATTAACTGGGTTTTGCTTAACTGATGCTTTATTTTCTATTCAGTGTGAAGTTTGCAAATACATTTAATTATAATTATAATAGTGAAAGCACTTGCAGAGCTTTAAATACTGGG
The DNA here is from genome assembly GCF_001431845.1 of Calidris pugnax. Classification (NCBI taxonomy): domain Eukaryota; kingdom Metazoa; phylum Chordata; class Aves; order Charadriiformes; family Scolopacidae; genus Calidris; species Calidris pugnax. The sequence continues at coordinate 195,131 of NW_015090831.1, read as the reverse complement.
AGCTTGTCAGAAACTCAGCTGTCTAAAATTAACTGGTTTTTGCTTAACTGATGCTTTATTTTCTATTCAGTGTGAAGTTTGCAAATATATTTAATTATAATAGAGAATAGTCAAAGGAACCCAGGAGAGTTCAGTGTCAGTGCCATGGTCAGGCAAGGGGCGATGGCAGGGTTGGGGGAGTTGGCACAAGGTGGGGGCACCTGAGCAAAGGTTATTGCTTAGAAGCTCCAGCTAAAGGTTTTTTAACTTTTAAGAGATTCTGGAAAAATGAGAGGTGGAGAAAAGGATTTTATAAACTCCAAAGGCTGTATGATGTGTGTGCCATGTGCTGAATGAGTTTAACTTAAAGGACTAGTATTTGATGCAGCTTTCTGTAAACTTGAACTGTAACAGCAACTAATGTGCGCCTCAAGTGCAAGAAAAGGAGAGTGATGAATAATACTGTAGTCCATAGGCATCTTAATTTATTTTTTTTTTTAAAAAAGGGAATGGAGCATTATTGGAAAGTTTACTTTTTCCTGGTGTGCAGCCAGGAATACCTATGGCTGAGTTAAATTCCCTCGTTTGAACATCACGTGTATCTGTAATATGGTTTGAATAGTGATTTCTGGTTTATTCTGTATCAGGGGACGTTGTTCAAGAAAGATTTTTTTTTTTTTTTTCTTTTTTTTTTTTTTTGACTTCCAGTGTAATGGGCAAAATTTTCCCTTAAATGTTGGATACTAAAAAATCATGATTCTTCTAATTAGGTTTAATGACTTAAATACTAAAAAAATATCATGATTCTTCTTCTAATTAGGTTTATGAAATGTATTTGATCTATAGATTGACTGGAGTTTTGATATGTGTTTAATTGTGTCTTGTTTCTATTCTGCTGTAGGGCTTTTTCTCCCCTTTCCAAAGAACATCTCAACAATATCCTGTTCTATTTCCAGAGCGGTCCTTCTCCTTTGATCCCCTCCAGCCCTTTGTGGTTTTCCTGACTTTGAGACTCCTTTTCCTTCCCTGATAGCCCATTTTCCTATCCTGCCTTCAACCGCTTTGTAGGGAATAACAGAAACATTTCCTATTTCCTTATTACGGTAATTGTAATTTTTTTTTTTTGGAAGCAGAATCTTCAGTGCAGCCTTCCAGGAGGTGATGGATTTATCCTGAGGTGCACTCGGCATCGTGCTCGCAGCCAGTCCATCCCTCTTCTCAGTTTCCAGCACCCTTCAGGAAGAGCTCAGCCCTTCAGAATAGAGGGTCCTGGTGGAAATTCCCATCTGCAAACCGGAAAGCTCCGAAGGTGGCAGCAAACCCTCTGGACAGGACTTGTCATCTCAACAGACTCCCTGGATTTGACGCCACAGAAACGGTTTCAAATCTCACTTCCCTATTTCTTCTACTTTTAGGTTTTGCAATATTCAGTCTTAGAAGGGTGGAGAATAACCCGCATGAATTAAAGCATGTCTTCACAGTAAACTGCTACTGGGGAAAGAAGAATATAGGATGTCTCTAACTGGGAGAGGAACTGTTTCCTGTGTAGCAGCAGACCCTGGGTTAGCTATTAACATCCAAGTGTTTACATTTGAACAAAGGCACGTGGTGGCTAATTGGCTTTCTTCTGATCTAACCAGCTAATTACATGGAAAACATGAGATACGGACAACTGGTCTGTAAGCCAAAGCAACGCTGGGTGAGTTGACTCTCCTGGGAAAGCCATCCAGACCAGTCAGGATGGAGACTGGTGTGTGCTGGGGTGTGGAGCCCTGCTGTGGAACCACCTGCACCCCAGGAAGCTCCCTAAACCAGGCAGCTGCTTGGAAGGGATTTCTCAGGGAAAGAACAGAGGGTTTTAGGGGAAGAGCAGCGTCACTTGGAGCAGATCCACAATGAGGGCTGTTGTGCCTCCCAGCACATCCTGTTGTAACTGCATCCTCTGGAGTTTCTCACTCTGGGGAGCCTGTCTTTAAGAAGGGTGGTGTTACAGACACCCTGCTACGTTGCTCTGGCCTAGACAAAAATAAAGCAACTTTCTAGCTATTCACAGGGCACCTGAGTGCATTTAATGGCAGCATTTTTCTGGCAGGCCAGTCATAATGTGCGAGAACAGCGTATGGCTAAAATGGGAATATATATGGGTAATTTTCTTTACAAAGCTTTACTTAAATGGCCAGGAGGAGAATGTAAAGATGCGCTTCTGAGAGCAGGTAATACTGATTCCATTTCTATTTGGTAAGAAAATCCCCTGGCTGAGGAGATGAGTTCGAAGCAGGCTGCAATTCTTACTCGTAGATTGTTCTGGCCTTTTAAGCACCCAGCTCACCAAGCACTGAGCTTGTGTGCCTTGTCCTCCTGCTTAAAGGAGTGACTTCAGAACCCTTCCAGATGACTTCTGCTAACTCACTGAAGGTAGCTTCACTTTGCTGTCTGTAAGGGAAAACCCAGGAGTGCCAGCGTCCCACTTGCAGGAACCCAACTGCCATGTCTGAAGCGAGGTGATGGGAGGTCTTCATTTGTCCCAAAACTGGTTTGATTGTGTGCCATCCTGCTGCAGGGAGGGTCTGTACCCAAAGTGACATTCCCTCGGGTGAGAATGTTTGTGTCTGAAGTGCCTTTCTCTTCTACAGGAGGAAAAGGGAGTTTCAAGTGAAGTTCCCTGTTGTCTCAGTGACTTGCTTGTTTCCGAGTCACCTTGTGTATCTCAAAATGCAATCTGTGTGTGCTTTGGGAGCTTTTTAATGATGTCATTTAACCCCATTTAAACTGTATTGTCACCCAGTAACTACAGTTTAAAGAAAAAAAAAAGCAGTTGGAATAGGAGTAAAGTCTGAAAACTAAAAGAGAACAGCAGTGAAGCAGCTGAGCTGCTCCCTGAACGTGGGCTGTGTCCCCTCCTCTGGCTTTGCCCACTGCTTTCTCTCAATATTGGTGTCATCTTCCCATTCTTGCTCCACGTGTAGTAGAGTTGGAAGTGGTGATCCCTGTACCAACTGTGACAGTAATGGATGCCCCAAAACCCCCTGAAGATTTGAGAGAAGTCTCGAGCCCTGTGTGTGAGCCAGAATTAGCCTTTCTGCTCTACCCCGGTTACGCTGCTCTTGTTTTCTAAAGTTACGATTGTTTCTGTGACTAAGAATGGGAAAATTATGTTTAGTCCAATCTGGCTTCAATCCATTACACACTGATTAATACAAACGTAATTACACAGGGAGGATAATGTAGAAAGATCAATTAGAGAGCAAGGGGCAAATGAAGGAGGGAGGCAATTAATTAGGGCTATACTACAGCAGATAATGATAAGAGAAAAATTGTAATAGAATAGATCTATTGGCCAAAATCCTTCGTACTCCTAAATCCAGGGGTGCACAAACAGTTCCTTAGAGCTCTGACATGAAACACAGAGACTCTGAGCACAGCACCACTCCTAAACTATCCTGTTCTGGCAAGATCTTATCTGTTAGGGAATCTCTGTAAAAAAAAAAATAAAAATAAACTAACACTGTGCCTGTCAGCTGCTGAACTGGCTGAAGAAAGAAGTTAATGGGGTGGAAGATGATCAACTGACCAAGGCTGGGCGCAATTAATTAGTTACACTTTCAAAACCTTGGTAGTGGTTCAGATTTTGGAGGGCGATGCGAGGCCCTGCTTGGCCAAGCTGTGCTGTAGCCCCGTGTGTCTGCCCCGACTTCAGCCCCCAGGGCCAGGCTGGTGGCAGTTGGCTGTGAATTGGTGGCAGCCTGGTGCTCGCTTTCCCACCATCGCTCTTAATGCTCCGCTGACTCTTCCTGAATTAATGTTATTTCATTGAACCCTGCCCTTGGGGATAAAGCGATGCTTAAAATAACGCCGTCCCCCATCTTCCTGATGATGATCTGACTAGGCCAGTCATCGAGGCTTTAAATCAACAGCTGTGTAAGTGACACCAGAAGATGGCATCATCTGCCTGTGATGCTCTTTAACTCTTTCTGGACCTTCCTAGATAAAGGTGGTGGTTTTTTGACAGTAGACATGTTCTCCCTCACAGTGAAATTGGGTGTGGAGGCTTTCTGTTTCAGTGTTGTGTATGTATTTAATTTTTTTAGTGAAATTGTTTTGTTTTTTTTTTTGTTCAGTTGTTTGGGATTTTAAATTGGAAGAAAAAAGATTCAGATTAGATCTCAGGAAGAAATTTTTTACTCTGAGGCTGGTGAGACACTGGAACGGGTTGCCCCTGGAAGTTGTGGATGCCCCATCCCTGGAGGGGTTCAAGGCCAGGCTGGATGGGGCCTTGAGCAACCTGGTCTGGTGGGAGGTGTCCCTGCCCAGGGCAGGGGGGTTGGAACTGGATGATCTTTGAGGTCCCTTCCAACCCAAACCATTCTATGATTCTATGATTTTTATGACTGCTTTACAGCTTCCTATAGTTAAGACTTCCTCCCTCCCCAAGTTACAATCCTTTTATTTGGGTTATTTATTACAGAAAGGACTGTAACTTGGAAAAATATTTTGGGTATTGAATAAGCAACTAAAACATTTTGCTGTGTTATACAAAGTGGCAAAAATCGATTTGTTTACTTTTTGCAAACCCCTTATTTATAGGTGGTTTAACATGATATATATGACTACGCACAATGTGAATAATTTATATGAAGGTTGAGATTTATGTGTGTACTTAACATATTTTATGTGTATACTTCAGAGTAAGCATATACTGAAGTGTTTTGCAAATCAGAAAGAATGACTGCTCTTCAATTCCCTGCTGGTACAGCCCAAACACTTTCTGATGGAGTCCCTTTTGAGTGGCAGTGCTCTAGCTCCAAATCCAACCTTTCTGGATTGTGGAAGTGTGAGGAAGGAGCCCCTGTAGCCCCTGATCACCAGAGAAATCTTTACCTGTTCTGATCAAAGGACGTGTTCCTTCCAGGATACTCATCTTGGGTGACCAAGGGCGTCGGTTATGCAGATCCTACACATTTTCCTATTAAATTTTCCTTTGCCTGGACAAATGGTCTTGCAGCTCAGTCTCCCCTGAGCTATGGATGTGTGTCCTTGCTTCTGGTGATGCAGATTGGATTGTTTCTGTATCTTGGCTCCTCCTAGCTGCCTTCTCAGCACTCATTAGCTTGTTTTGTTGTCTATTCTTCAGTCTTTGGCTTCCTTTCTTTGTTTATTTTTATTCCTGTTGAACACTTTATGCTCTGGCTTTGTAAACTTTTCCCCTGATGCACTCCTAACAGTGTTTTTTTTGGTGTCTCTGGGACATGATACATCAGTGACATTTGAAATTGCTTTTTGTCTTGGGGATCCCAATGCTGTTGGTACCTTCTGCAAGAAATCCTTTACTACCACTTCACCCGTAGAGGTATCTCAGCACTGATGACACAGGCATATCATCAAATTTCATCTCGATGGCCACTGCTGAGACACCAGGATCGATGGAGCCTACATTAAAGCCTCTCTCCCTGCTGATAAGATGCTCCCCTGGCTAGTTCTGGTGTCTGATCGTGGCACTGAATTGTTAAAGCCAGCAGAAATTCAAAGTCATCGTTTTCTTTCTCCTGAAGCTCTTTCCCAACTCCGAAGCTCATTCCTGGAGCCCAGAAGCAATGAAAGGAAGCAATGTTGTTCTGGCTTGGCGGATAGGAAATTGGATTTTTCACTTCTGAAATGCTTAGGTGTCTGTTCCCATCTTTTGATCAGAATCCATATTTTGCTGCTTAGAACCTTTATCACGTGCCTGTTTCTGGTTTTCCTGCAGCCTGAACAGGCTGGGTGTATTGGCATTGGTTGTATGGGCATTGAGCATATTACCTGCAGAGAAATGGAATCTTGATGTTCTCTTATGGCTGTCGCTCTTCACTCCAGTCTGCAAGGAGATTTATTGGATCCCCTTTGGAGATCTCTGGCACCCCAGGCTGTTCTGTGAACTGTCCCAGCTGAGATTGGCTCAGTTTGAGAACTTCTTCAGGAACAATCAGAACTGGCTGTCAAACTGTATCTAATCTGCCAGGGTGATTTAAACCGTGGACTTGGTGTCTCGCTGGAGAGCTTGCCCCACGGTTGTAGGAAAATGAGATGACATTAAAGTTTGCCACTTTTTACTTTGGTGGTAGCAAAAGCAAGGAAATTCTGGTGCATTCCGGTGAATTGTAGTTCAAAAAAGCCAAGCAGAAGATAGCTGTAATGGTGTTTCTTGTAAGCCCACCATCTGAAAGAAGCCATGGTATCAAGAATGAAAGAAATTATTGATGATAATGCTTAAGAGTGTATGGGTGTGACTACTTTCTGGTATCTTGATAGTTTATGCTTTTTTTTTTTTTTTTTTGGTGAAGCAGTTTCCCAATAAGCTGTAAATCCTACCTTCCGTCACTGTTGCTGAGGTACCAGGGCACCCACAGCAGCCTGGGAGAAGCTTGCGAGGGGCTTCTGATCCCTCCTGAATCTGGCTGAAAATTGATGTCCCCAGGAGGCTGCTTAACTCGGTAATCTGGTAATAAGTAGTAAAAATAGCAGCTTTGTGACAATATGGTATTGTCTACAATGCAGATAATGCAGTATTGTTTGTGAGAAAATTGTTAAGAAGAGATGGCTCTTCAGTGCATTCTTACTGATTGCAGATTATACCTTCTCTAATAGGAAAATAGAGGTTTGCCTATCTTGCTCCAAAATGAGCTCTCGATAATGGAGAAAAATAAGGATTAATTCATCGAAATGGTTGTCCTTTATGACTAAGCCCCTACTTGTCATGACTTACGAATTTGCTATTCAGGGTAAAAAGCTTGAAACATAAGAGAAATAAAAGGGCTAGATAATTGGTAATCCATGGGAATAAATCACATTATATAATAATGTCTTATCGCATGCTGCACATTGCTAACGCTCCCTGATGTAATTGCTTTTAAGAAGGGCATGAGAGCCTTCGTAAGTAGCCTGCTCTTCGCACATCCACATTGGGTAATGAGGACAACCACTGGGGCTAGAAGAAAGGGAGATCTCCGTAGAAATGCTGAAGAACTGACCGCCGGCATCTTTAATCGTGTGGCTGAGGCTAATTTCATGAAAAACTGGTGCTCTGTTGTGTGGAGGAAACCTGTTCCAGGAGCAGCTGGAGGCTGGGTGCTGTCTCCTGCTTTCCAGAAGACATCACTAGTTGTTGCAAGGAGCGAGGCTGCTTGAAGATATGTGCAGGGGGAAAATGATGGAGGAGGATGAGAAGTCAAGAGGTTGTTTCAGATGACTTTAATCCAGTGACAGGACCTGTCTTGGCACGGGGTTGGGGCAGGAAGATCAATTGCAGGTGTCTTTAGAAGTTGAGGAAAAAACATGGCCATCTCCTTGTCAGAGAGTGGAGGAGGAACAGGTGTAGGTGTAGGAACAGGCTCCAGACTTTTGTCTTTCCCAGATGCTGATTCACCCACTGCAGTGTGCCAAACTTCTTGTAAACGTGACAAGGTCAAAGCCTCACCCAGAAATGGTGTTGCTTCTGCTTTTCCTCACAGAAAAGAAGGGTAATGTCAAGAAGGGAAGCGCTGGCATGGCATCTAGGGAATAAATATCCTTTGACCTGGCTATAGGTCTGGCAAAGGGCAGGTTTACATCCCTCTCTCCTGGTTTCCCCTCATCTTCCCTCAAAGAGCAGCTGCACCTTGAGGTGTGAAAACGGGGCAGCCAAAGCCGGGTGGGGGACAAGATACCTGCTCCCCGGTGAGGGGTTTTGTTTGATACGTGGACAGTGAGAGGGATAGCCCCCGTTAATTACTATAATTAAGGAGGAGGGGGCGGGGAAAGCCGTTGAGGGCTTCCCTTCCCTGCTTGGCTGAGGCGGGGGGGAGCCGTTGGGACCGTTAGGGCGGTTGGAGCCGTTGGCGGCCGCCACCTGCCGCGCGACGGGACTACGCCTCCCGGCATCCCCCGCGCGGCTGCGGCGGAGCCCC
>NW_015090831.1:186491-187187 GCF_001431845.1 Calidris pugnax | reverse complement strand
GGGGGGGGGCCAGCCGGCGTCTGCGACACCTGCCCGGCGGAGCGCCTGGCTGGCTCCCTGCGGCCGGTGCCCGCCCGCCCGCCCGGCGAGATGGCGGATCCCGCCGAGTGCAGTATCAAAGTGATGTGCCGGTTCCGGCCCCTCAACGAAGCGGAGATTCTCCGGGGGGATAAATTCATCCCTAAATTCAAGGGCGAGGAGACGGTGGTCATCGGGGTGAGTCTGCCACGCATCCTCCCTCTCTCTCTCTCTCTCTCCTCACCGCGCCGTGACGGGGGCGAGCATCCCTTTCCCCGGGGGCCACCGTCCCCTCCCCGGGGCGAGCATCCCCTCCGGCGGTCCCGCTGCCGGGCTCCCGCGCCCATTGTTCCCGCAGTGAGGGGCGGGGGGGGGGACTCTCCCCGCTCCCCTCCGCTGGCTCCGGGCCTCCCCCCTTCCCCCGCACCCCCACCTTGCCCCGCTTCGGGGTCTGGGCTACCCCCTCGGGTGGCCAACCGGGCCCGGTGAGGGGTGGGGGCGCGGGGGCGGCCGCCGGCGGCGGCGCTGATGTCATGCCGGTGACTGGGCATGCTCGCCGGAGCTCCGCGGGGGCGGCCGTCCGCGCCCCCGGGGCCGCGCAGCATCCTCCGTACCCGCGCAGCATCACTGCACCCCCCCCCCCCCAACCTCCGCCGGCGCGGGGCACCGCGGGGGGGG